>NC_091982.1:263880801-264180801 GCF_044704955.1 Pristiophorus japonicus | reverse complement strand
ATGAGAGGGGACCTCATAGAAACGTTTAAAATTCTGACGGGGTTAGACAGGTTAGATGCAGGAAGAATGTTCCCAATGTTGGGGAAGTCCAGAACCAGGGGTCACAGTCTAAGGATAAGGGGGAAGCCATTTAGGACCGAGATGAGGAGGAAGTTCTTCACCCAGAGAGTGGTGAACCTGTGGAATTCTCTACCACAGAAAGTTGTTGAGGCCAATTCACTAAATATATTCAAAAAGGAGTTAGATGAAGTCCTTACTACTAGGGGAATCAAGGGGTATGGTGAGAAAGCAGGAATGGGGTACTGAAGTTGCATGTTCAGCCATGAGCTCATTGAATGGCGGTGCAGGCTAGAAGGGCCGAATGGCCTACTCCTGCACCTATTTTCTATGTTTCTATGTTTCTATGTTCCATATCATCATCTCCTCTCATGTTGTTTAAAGTGATGTTCTCGATGCGTTCCTCTCTTCGTGGGAATAGGTGTCGATGGACTATTTTGACCACAGCTTTAGGCGTAGAACAGAAATTAGATTGTAGGATTGCACATATGACATTACCATGCTTGTACTCATTTTTCTTGGTAGATATCCCATCCCATCATCCCGGGCTGTCACCTCAGTCCCTCCCTGACTAAGGTGGCTGAGTTCCAACGTGCGATTAACCGTCTGAGTGAACCCGCACGCTATACGTTGCCCTCCTTCTATGGGGTGTGTGCACATGATCACATCCCAATATTGCGTGCAGCCGTCGATGTGCACCCCTTGGAATGGGCCACTTAGTTTCACCGCATAGTGGGGCATATCGTGGAATAAAACCCGGGATTGACCTTGTATCTCACCTATATTCTGTACTGCTCACAGAGATTTGGCCTCCACACCCTCTAGCTGTGGGATAGCTAGGACCATACCTATCAATTTCACTTCTCTGGTAATACAATTACTTGGGGACAAGAACACTTGTGTTATCTTGCGAACATCGCAGGGGGTAGTACCATCCTTAGTCCATTTGGACAACTGCTCATTACTTATCCAATCGGGTATTTTTCCCTGTTTCCATTGTATCGGATATTCCCTAGTAACCATGTGCCACACATTGCACATACGAGTTCTTTATGTGTTTCTTGGGCTAAGGCATGTAGTCGCACACTAATCTTATTAATGATCTGGGCATGGGGCTCTAGGATCTCCTCGACTTGCAACATTTGTCTGGCGACCTTGTCGCCTGTTTCTGACAACTGAGGAGTCAGACCGGTTCCCCTTAGTAAGAGGGTTCGTAAGCTTTGGGCTAATTCTTGGACCTCTTGGTCTATACTGGCTATGTCAAATGTGTTGACAGTTGCCACCCCTGCCATCTCTAGTATTCCCCTCCTTTTTCTGCTTAACTACCCTTGGGGTCCCTGTAATTGTTTCTCCAACAAATTTTCCCATAATCCTGTGGTGTGGCTATCACATCGCTCAGGTAAAGTTGTCCCGCTAATATTGAGGGCAATTTTAACAATTCTGTGGGACACTTTAAAATATCCCACTTTCCTGGTTTGTTTCATCACTAGGCTTCCCTGGGCTCCTTCTCTTACTTCAGGACAAGGTAGAGGAGCTGGTGGGGCTGATCCCTGCCTTCTTTTTATTCGGTACTTTCCATTTCTTTGCTCACATATACCGCTATCATCATGCACATCCCGGCGTTGCCGTCGAGGTATCAAGTCTAGGCACTTAAGGGTCACCGTATCTATTTGTAGCATCTTATTTTGGATGAGCCTGGGCGCGTAGCCCCCATCGAAATACTAATAGACATATCGTGCAGAATTCCATTTTAGTATCACCCTAACTCCTATATTCCCCACCCCCACTGGCGGTTAGAATACGATCTCTGTCCCATCTTCAAAGCTTCCGCTGTCCACGCATCGCACTTGGAGTTCAATCCCGTCATTCACATACAGGTGCTCATCACGGTCACACCCCTCCACATGGCTTGGCATATAATACAGGCACCTATCCCCGCTGGCAAGAATGAGGGTTGTGAGAATCATTGGGTTATTGCCATATCGATTAACCTGTGGACTAAAGCATACTCTGGTCGTCACCAGGGGTTATTATTTCTTCTTATCCTATTCTAACTCTTCCCTTTCTAACCAGTCCTGCTGGGATCGATGAGTGATCCAGCAGACCCATATCCTGTTGTCATCCATGACTATATCTGCCAGTACTCCACGGGTGCATCTGAAACAAAATAGTTACGACATCTACTAGTTGTCGACCTGCGGTTTGATTTAACTTTAACTGTCTCCTCGGTCTTATACCTTTTTAATTGGGTCCAGTGTTTCCATCTACCCTTACCCTTCATGTTCACACAGGCACATGTATCACTGGTCAGGATTACCTCATATGGTCCGGTCCATCTGAGGGTGAACCCCGCTCGCCCGGGTCCTACCTGAACGAATACTCGTTCACCCACCCCGGGTACAGATCCTACTGGTCCCTTACTCTGAGCTTCCTGGTCCTTAATAGTCTGCTGTTCCTTCACCTCTTGTCATAGGTCTTATAACTGCTCATCTAAGAGTCACACATAGTTTCCAATGCGATCCCTTATGGCGCGTCCAGTCATAATTTTGTACATGGTCAGTCCAGTTGTCCGATTTGGTTTTGCCCGAAGGTGCATTGGTATACATGGGAGGACATCTACCCACCCCTGTCCTGGTTCTGTAATGGCCTTGCCTATGGCTGTTTTTAATGTACGATTCATTCATTCTACCATTCCCGAGCTCTGAGAGTGGCAGGGGAGGTGGAATCACTGCTGGATCCCTAACAATTGGCAGGCTTCCTTCATGACCTTTCCCGTGAAGTGTTACCTTGATCAGAATCTATCTGAAGGGGACCTCCCCACCGTGGAATTATGTCGTACACGAAGATCTGGGCCACGGTTCTAGCGCTACAATCTCGGGTGGGGAATGCCTCCACACATTGGGTGAATTGATCTATCATCGCCAGACAATGGGCTAGAGTTTCCTAATTCTTTACATGCTGAACGCCCATTTAACGCCCATTTTACCGCTGAAATGATGTATAACGCCCATATATCGCCCATTTAGCCACAAAATAGAAACTGATGGCATTTTTCAGGAACTTATCGCTGAGCGTTACTTTCCCCATGCGCGTAACACCAGGAAAAAATAATACCGCCCGCCCACTTTTTTTGGGTGGAATCATCAGAATCAACGCCCATAATAGCGGCCAGCGTTAGTTTCCGCATGTAATTAACGCTGAGATTCAAAATACCACCCGCCCACTTTTTTTTGCTGTAAAGATCACATTTGCCGAAACTAGCAGCCATGAGATCGCCCAGCGTCACTTTCACCACCTCGCACACATATCACCCACAATATCGCTCGCCCAAAAAACCACCCAGAATAAGTGGAACTAACCGGAACTAATCACAGCATTATGGACACCATGTTCTACATCACATATAGCATCCTTTAAACGGCTGCTGTGCTTCAACCTCGGGGGAGTTCGGATGTACTCTGGAGGTCTTTGGGGTTGATGTGAACATCTGTACAAACATCTTTACCATACTGTGACCGATTGGAATTTAATAGGTGTCTTCGTCGGGACATTCATTGTTTGTGACCAATCGGTGGAAAACAGAGAGCTATTGCAATGGGGCCTGTCCTTTCTCACCCTCTCTTGATGACCAATTACATGCAGCAGACTCGAGATGGCCGATAGGTACGCTCCACAGCATTATGTGCCCAATGTAAGACGTGACAGACTGATGAGAAGGACCCCCGCAAGTACAGGGAGAAGCAGTCTTACCTCGACTTGCCTGACACCACCTTCCACAAAGAGGTTATCACTGAGGTATGCCAGCTCATAAGGGAAGACTTGCAGCCTGCCAGCACCATCAGTACTGCACTGTCCGTCGAGGTCAAAGTCACCGCAGCACTGTCGTTCTATGCCTCGGGTTCTTTTCAGGCCCTAGCTGGCGACATTTGCAGTCTGTCTCAGCATGCCACACATTGCTGCATTAGACAGGTCACTGAAGCCCTGTACGTACACAGGATGGACTTTATCAGCTTCCCTATAACCAGGGAGGCACAGACTGAGAGGGCTCTAGGATTCTCCAGAATTGCTAACTTCCCCAAGGTGCAGGGAGCAATAGACTGTACACACATCGCGATGCAGGCACCTTTTCAGGATGCAGAGGTTTTCAGGAACCGCAAGGGATTCCACTCCCTGAACGTCAAATTCGTTGTCGACCACCAGCAAATTATACTGGCAGTGAATGCTCAATTTCCGGGCAGCATCCATGATGCTCACATTCTGCGTGAGAGCACTGTATCTGACTTGTTTAACAATCAGCCACAAGGTCAATACTGGATGCTTGGTGACAAAGGATATGGCCTCACCACCTGGCTGATGACCCCCCCCTGCATGACACCCACACCGAAGCCGAGAGGCGATACAACGAGAGCCACAGAGCAACTCGCAATATCGTGGAGAAAACCATTGGAGTGCTGAAGCAGCGCTTTAGATGCCTGGACCACTCAGGAGGCGAGCTCCAATACCACCCTGAGCAGGTAGCTCAAGTCGTGGTGGTGTGCTCCATGCTGCACAACTTGGCTATCAGGAGGGGACAAGAATTGCCTGATGAGTCTAACAGTCCACCTCACCAGAGAGAGGAAGAGGAGGACAAGGAGGCGGACGCTGACATCGGCCCAGACAATCAGGCTGATGCTGAAGCCATGCCCCCGCCTCTCTGTAGACCACATGAAAGGGCCCGTGGTGGCATCATAGCTGCAAGAGCCTTATGTCAGGAGCTCATCAATGAGCGCTTTGCCTGAAAGAACGTTGGTGGTATTTACAAGGCCGACACACTGCTGGGTGTGCAGGTCATACATCAATGGTGAGCATCACCTTGGTGACAGTTAAAGTTTCAGTTGATTGAAGTTAAGTGTAATTTTACCCTTTGATGTTAAGGAATCACCAGCGTGTAACGGTGCAGCTATCTGAGCCAATGCGCAACAAGGTTTTGTCAAATAAAAAACATTTAAACCGAACATTTGTCTGAAATCATCAGTATTTCTGTAAAACCAAACTCGCCCCCGCGCCCCCCCCCCCCCAGCTTCTCCTTCCCACCTCTACCCCTTCCCCTTCCCCTCCTGATTCCAAGCCGCCTGGCCGAGGAGCTCCTCAGGCGATGCTTCATTGGGAGGGATGGGGGGATGACGGCCGACCCGCTGCTTGGACGGATACGGGAGAGGACGGTCCCGAGGTGGGAACGTGCTCCGAGCCAGAAGCAAGATGTTGCTCCTGGCTCTCATGTGGTTGGCAATGGGTGTGTGGCACCTTGGGGTGCAGTGCCATACTCCGGGACCACTGGGAGCCCTCTGCCACCAGTGTTCCTGGCTACCAGCTCCAGGGCCTCCTCCATCCCTTCCATTTTATATGTTATTTGTTGGACAAAAACTCGGTGCCAACTATGTTTCTGATGCTGCTGGTGAATCTCCCTCATGCCTCCCACAACAGCCAGACAAGCACACACCACACCCACACACGCTTTCAGTCCCTCTCAGCTTCCTCTCTCTCTGTCTCCTCCTGCGCATGTCGTGATGACCCTTGACTTCCTGAATCGCTGGAATGCCGTTGCCATGCCGTTGCTAAGGACGGCGACACTTTACGGCAGAAGGTCAGCGAGATTTAACAGTACTGCCCATTTCATATCACTCGCAGTAATGCCAATATCAAAAATGGAGACTAGGTGCTTTGAGAATGGGCGAGAAGCCGGCGATCTGAAAACCATTTTTACCGCCCGCGCCGGAAATAAAGCCCATTTTTGGGTGATATGCACAAAAGTGTAAAATCTAATGCATACATATCTTTCCTTGGTAATGGTCCCGTAAAGTCTATCTGTAAATTCTCCCACGGGCCTTTGGGTCGTGGCTGGTGTGTCATCTTGACCCTTATTGGTTTCCCGGATTATATTGACCACACACTATGCAACGTTGCTAATGCTTGGCTGCGTCGCTTCCTAACCCACTCTACCACAAGTCCCGACTCAGCCTGTCAATCATGCCATTGCACCCTCTATGGTCGGGTCCATGGTATATATTCAGCAGTTCCCAACGAATACAGTAAGGCACTTACACCCATAAATCCTTCCTCCATATTCCCTCCCCTCCTTTTACAGCTCCTCTCCTAGTTCATAATTCTTGTTCTTCTATGCTCGTGTCCTCCTGTAAGCTTGTGTATATTTATTTCCCCAGGTCCTTTGGCAGCTACTGTGTTTATAGTAACTGGCTTCTTGCCTGCAGCTTCTTTGGCAATCTCATCCGCTAACTTATTGCCTCTTTGCTGGGCATCTCCTACCTTCCTGTGAGCTTTTATCTTTATCACTGCTGCTTCCACGGGTTCTGGGGCAGCTTCTACTAACCATCTAACAATATTCTCGTGTTTTATGTGTCCTCCTCCCAAGGTTACATACCCTCTCCTACTCCATGCTGTCATATAGTCATGTACTATTCCAAACGCGTAGCGGCTATAGGTATAAATATTAACCATTTTTCCCTTGGCTAATTTTAACGCCTTGGTGAGGGCCACGAATTCTACAACTTGTGCTGATAAGGTTCCCTCCAATCCTACTTTTGCTACAATTTTTCTGTCTTGATTACCTACAGCCCAACCTGTATGGGGTTCTCCATTTATATACCTGCGTGATGCATCTACATATAAAGTTTGGTCCGGGTTATCGATGGGTTCATCTGACATGTTTCCCTTTATGTCATCATCTATTGTCAGTTGACATTCATGTGCCTCTCCCTCAGATCGTATTCCGTCTGCCGGATTCACTCGGCCATCCCTCACTATCTGTACTGACCGGTCCTTAGGTATGACGACCACTTTCCACGCAGCTCTTCGGCTGTCTGAAAGGGATCGTAGTTTACCGGTATTCAATAACTCTACTAGGGTAGGTTGCGTGTGTGGCACTATCTGTGCAGAATTACCACTGGTTCGCAGACCCTGACTGCCCAGGCTGCACAGTCTAATGCAGCCACACACTGAGCCATTCCATTGAATTAAAACAGAGTTCACAGCTGCTTGTGAAAGAGTGAACTTCCTTTGTTTCGAAAGCCGACAAACACAGACCATCAATCAATGTCAACTTCAGTCCCACAGCTTGCAGCCTTTTCAGTTTAACTTTCCAGTTAAAAACTTTTAATTTTGTGAAGCCTCTGAGCTTTTACAGTTAAAATAAACATTCAGAAAGACAACTTTGCACATAATGGCCCAGAAATCCCGGTTTCTTCTTCCCGCGGGCGTTCAACTAAAAATAGGAAAAAAGATGCGCACCTACATTTTGGTCGAATGCCCACCAGAGATCCCAGAGTAGAGGCCTCCTCTTCATGCACAATGGAGAGCATTCACGTTGGGACGTCCGCAGGAGTCACATGGGCCAAGACACCCAATTACTGTAAAGTATTTTCTCATTCATAGTAATAGGAGTTTCGTAAGTCTGAAACTCCAATTACTGTAAATGAGAAACGCCCCGAAACACTACATAAAATATTTTAAAAAACACCTCACATAAATACACTATAGAAATTAAAGTTGATATAAATGTTTATTAAAGAAAAAAATTGCCGATTTTTAAAAAAGTTTTAATTATGGTTTAAAATAAAATTACCTGAGTGGGCAGGGTTTTAACATAAATATGTTTTTTAAAATATTATTTTTGATATGTTTTAAACTCCTTCGCCTGTAAAAGCTTTTATCAGGCGCAACAGTTTTGAGGACATTTGCTGGGCAAGATTTGTGTAAATCCTACAATCTTGCCCTTGCAAATGTCTTCGCTCCCGATATGCGCGAGATCTGTCAAGCCAGAAACTTGACAGATCGGAAAAGCCGGTTTTCAGCGCATGCGCATTGCGCGCCGAAAACCGGCTTTTCTGATGCCTTCCCGGGTATGTAGAAACATCGTACGGACCCGGGGGGAGGAACATAATAAGAACATAAGAATTAGGAACAGGAGTAGGCCATCTAGCCCCTCGAGCCTGCTCCGCCATTCAACAAGATCATGGCTGATCTGGCCGTGGACTCAGCTCCACTTACCCGCCCTCTCCACGTAACCCTTAATTCCCTTATTGGTTAAAAATCTATCTATCTGTGACTTGAACACATTCAATGAGCTAGCCTCAACCGCTTCCCTGGGCAGAGAATTCCACAGATTCACAACCCTCTGGGAGAAGAAATTCCTTCTCAACTCGGTTCTAAATTGACTCCTCCGTATTTTGAGGCTGTGCCCCCTAGTTCTAGTCTCCCCTACCAGTGGAAACAACCTCTCTGCCTCTATCGTGTCTATCCCTTTCATGATTTTAAATGTTTCTATAAGATCACCCCTCATCCTTCTGAACTCCAACGAGTAAAGACCCAGTCTACTCAATCTATCATCATAAGGTAACCCCCTCATTTCTGGAATCAGCCGAGTGAATCGTCTCTGTACCCCTCCAAAACTAGTATATTCTTCCTTAAGTAAGGTGACAAAAACTGCACGCAGTACTCCAGGTGCGGCCTTACCAATACCTTATACAATTGCAGAAGGACCTCCCTGCTTTTGTACTCCATCCCTCTCGCAATGAAGGCCAACATTCCATTCGCCTTCCTGATTACCTGCTGCACCTGCAAACTAACCTTTTGGGATTCATGCACAAGGACCCCCAGGTCCCTCTGCACCACAGCATGTTGTAATTTCTCCCCATTCAAATAATATTCCCTTTTACTGTTTTTTTTCCCAAGGTGGATGACCTCACACTTTCCGACATTGTATTCCATCTGCCAAACCTTCGCCCATTCACTTAACCTATCCAAATCTCCTTGCAGCCTCTCTGAGTCCTCTACACAACCCGCTTTCCCACTAATCTTAGTGTCATCTGCAAATTTTGTTGCACTACACTCTGTCCCCTCTTCCAGGTCATCTATGTATATTGTAAACAGTTGTGGTCCCAGCACCGATCCCTGTGCCACACCACTAACCACCGGGATTTCCACACCATTAGCATCTCATCCCTTTCTCTCCAGTTACAAATTGGTCAGAATCTTTTTTTAAACCATACCAATTATTGATGTGAAATGCCTTATGTCCGGAACTAAAGGCTCTCCACACAATTTACACCAACCAGAATTTTATCTGGGCCGTAATAAAAGTCTGATTTTTAATAGGTTAATTAACCTCAGTAATTCCAATCTTAAACTTCCCAATGTCACTTGGAAAAGGAGGAGGAACCACAGCCACACAAAGAAATATGCTTTCCCAAAAACTTTAAACACCAAAGAAAACCACCAGAACAGTAAGAAAAAAACATTATCTTCCCTTCTCTCCTTTTTATTGAGTCATAATTATCTATTATTCCTTAAACCAGTTTCAATTTCTGATCCTCGGACACTCTAAGTGCACATCCAAGTACCTTTTAAATGTGGTGAGGGTGTCTGCCTCTACACCCTTTCAGGCAGTGAGTTCCAGACCCCCACCACCCTCTGGGTGAAGGGATCTTCTCTAATCCTCCCCCCCAATTACTTTAAAGTATGTCCCCTGTAGGTTTTAGCACTTTTCTCTGCTATATGCCTCCAATTTCTTGCGATGATTCTCCTTTATTTTGTGTGACCCCCCCCCCATTATTATTCCCCAGTTTACAGGTACTACTCCCATGACCCGTATAACATCAGCTTTAAACAGATCGTAGTCCGCCGCCTGTTGTACAGCTGTGGATACCACTTCAGGCGCATCACGTCCCATCCCTGAAATTTTGGGCCAGTCATTGCCACATATCTTCATTAATTTTTTCTCTGACTAATCCTCCCACATCACGCTTATGAAAGTTATGACATATTCACATTTCCATCATCTTTGGCCAAAACACCCCGTTACTTTGTCTGGATTTTAAATCTGGCAGTATCTGTAGTAGTTTTAATTTGTCACCTGGGAGAATGACACATACATAGTTTTGACCTGGTCTGCTATTGCTGGGAGAGCTACTGCCTGTCCCTGGGCTGGGAATGCGAGAGCTCTTGGTATGAACTCTACCTTAAAGGGGGCCGCTGGCAGTTGTTTCTCACAGGGGGATGGTCCGTCCCACTGGTGGTCTTGATTGTATTCAGCTGCCTTTCTGCCTAAGACCCCCCAGTCTATATCGTCGTCCTTTTCATGTGTCCTGACATGTGCTGTCGCCACCACACCTACTGTTGGTGTAACACTATTTTGTCACTTTTCAGTCAATAGTTTAGTCTGTCTATTTAATTCATAATACGTGTGAGTGACTAAAATGAAGGTTTTCTCCCCCTTTTGTTTCTTTTCCAACTCCCATCATTTTCTTTGTTCAGTGGGTGGGTCGTCTGATTTCCAATTTTGTTTAATCATTATTTCAATTAGTTTTCGATTTTAGTCTGCTAGGTATCGTGTCAGAGACCCCTCTGGTCCCCACTCAAGTTTCTCAATTCCCATGGTTATTGGTTGTCAGCAGAACGTCCCTTATTTACTCGCCCTGAGTGAGACCGATACTTGCAACCTATTTGTTGTCAGTGGTACATCTCTTACTTACTCACCCTGAATGAGACCAATACTTGCAACATATTGGTTGTCAGCAGTACGTCCCTTACTTTCTCCTCATGAATGAGACCGTTACTTGCAATCGCAATTGCAACGTTACACAGACACACTTCTATATAACCGATCGTAATTGTTTCTGGGATCCTGGGATCTTCCGCTGACTACTTGAAGTCTCGGCCAGACCTGTAGATTCGGATCTCTCAAGCAGCTGACACCAGACAGATTTCTGCCCTTCTCCTAACTGTGCTTGGTAATTAAAACGTACTCACGTCTTTGACATGGCTTCCATCTGCCGGTGTCCGCCATCCGCTTGAGATCCTGCCGGCTATGCCAATTGTAGTGGAGTATTTAAAATAAACACTCAACACCAGGTATGGGTTCGAAGATTCAAGTAGTCTTTATTTTGCACTGGTGGGGAGACCGCCTGCTCATTTGTCTGTAGCCAGGCCTCTCCGATGATACAAAGTTCCAAGCAATCTTTTATACACTTAATGATGCATGTCAGCCTCGTGCATGGCCCTCCTATACCATTTAACTGGCCCAAAGCCCACATGCACAATTGCTGATTGACTAATTCCATTTTGCGTCACACAATCATTGGCCTATGTCTCACACTAGATGGAGTTTCTCCAACGTGTTACTTCTGACCCCTTGCTCTGTTTAACTGCCTCGTTGGGCCTCTTGTGGGTCAACAGTTTAGCAATTTGTAATTGTCTTCAGGTTACACAACTTGCAACAGTTAATCATTCTGACATGTTAATCTTAGCGTTATCTCTTCTGCCCTTTTAGCATCTTAGAAAGCTGACCACTACAAAAGCCTATTTAGCTCTTTTTAGTCCCGAGACCCATTCTTAACCCTTTAATTATAGCAGATCTTGAAAACCCCACTTCAAATGGTATGTCTTGTCTTGTGTTTATTGTAATTGGATGAGAGAGGTTGCAGCGCCACCCCTGCAGGAAGTAAGAATAGCAGGTGTTACTCTTGGTTACAAAAGTCATTGGGCTGGACTTTCCCGAGAGCCCCTCAATGCCCGAACGTTTTGCAAGTAACGCTGGTGAAAATTTCGATTAACTTAAAAATAATCACCCGACGAGAAAATAGATCTTGCACCATTATTCTCCACGGTTAAAGGGGAAACTAAGTAAAACGGGCAGTTCTTAACATTTTTTTAAAAATTTAGTCCGAGGCTACGGTTGGGCCGAGGGAGGGGAAAAAACTTTTTTTTTTAATTAACAAAAAAAAAGTTTAAAAACATTCCCAAGACCTAATCACGATTTTACAATTAAAAATAAATAAAGAACCTTTAACTTACCTTTCTTTGCACAGTACTCACCTACCGCCCTGTTTAAGCAGCTTTCACCGGGCGGTTCCCTCGGCGATCTGGACGGGCTTCCGTTGAGGCCAAACTTACGCCCTGGCGATTTTCTCGGCGGTGCACATCAGCGGTTTGGTCCCAGCAGGCGTTTTGAGATTTGGGTAGTAAGAGTAAAAAACGAAGAGGGAAACTTTCGCCGGCGGTTTCTCTAGCAAAAACAGCTGTACCGCCGAGAAAACCACCAAAAACCTGCCGAAAATGAAGGTGAAAGTTTAGCCCATTGATTTCAATGAACTAGGGCGTGACCATGTTCTCAACTGAAAAATTTAAATATATTAAAAGATTGGAGTAGCGTTAGTGAAATTTGCAGGATTAAATGTTGTGATTAATGTTCATATTTACATGGAAACCTGTCATAAGTGTGCAGCTATATATTGGCAACTATATTATGTCATTGCATCTACTGCTTACAAATATTAAAACATTAAAAAAGTAGTAAATCCTGTAATGTAACAGGTTGGAGAGTGTTGCTTCTTAAAGTATTAATAAAATATATCCAGATGACATAAACTGGTTTGGCCATGTGACATGGGAGAACATAAGAACATAAGAATTAGGAACAGGAATAGGCCAACTAGCCCCTTGAGCCTGCTCCGCCATTAAACAAGATCATGGCTGATCTGGCCGTGGACTCAGCTCCACTTACCCGCCCGCTCCCCATAACCCTTAATTTCCTTATTGGTTAAAAATCTATCTGTGACATGAATACATTCAATGAGCTAGCCTCAACTGCTTCCTTGGGCAGAGAATTCCACAGATTCACAACCCTCTGGGAGAAGAAATTCCTTCTCAACTCGGTTTTAAATTGGCTCCCCCGTATTTTGAGGCTGTGCCTCCTAGTTCTAGTCTCCCAGACCAGTGGAAACAACCTCTCTGCCTCTATCTTGTCTATCCCTTTCACTATTTTAAATGTTTCTATAAGATCACCCCTCATCCTTCTGAACTCCAACGAGTAAAGACCCAGTCTACTCAATCTATCATCATAAGGTTATCCCCTCATCTCCGGAATCAGCCTAGTGAATCGTCTCTGTACCCCCTCCAAAGCTAGTATATCCTTCCTTAAGTAAAGTGACCAAAACTGCATGCAGTACTCCAGGTGCGGCCTCATCAATACCCTATACAATTGCAGAAGGACCTCCCTGCTTTTGTACTCCATCCCTCTCGCAATGAAGGCCAACATTCCATTCGCTTTCCTGATTACCTGCTGCACCTGCAAACTAACTTTTTGGGATTCATGCACAAGGACCCCCAGGTCCCTCTGCACCGTAGCATGTTGTAATTTCTCCCCATTCAAATAATATTCCCTTTTACTGTTTTTTTTCCCAAGGTGGATGACCTCACACTTTCCGACATTGTATTCCATCTGCCAAACCTTAGCCCATTCGCTTAACCTATCTAAATCTCTTTGCAGCCTCTCTGTGTCCTCTACACAACCCGCTTTCCCACTAATCTTTGTGTCATCTGCAAATTTTGTTACACTACACTCTGTCCCCTCTTCCAGATCATCTATGTATATTGTAAACAGTTGTGGTCCCAGCACTGATCCCTGTGGCACACCACTAACAGCTAATTTCCTGAGCACTACATCGCTGCCAATGACTTCTCTTCCACTGCTTGCATGGTCATTTATGATGTACACTTGCTTCCCCCACCCCCCCCACCTTTTTCATTATCTACATGTTATATCTTGGTGACATTCTCTGGCAGCAGAGAGTTAATTTCTACATATATCCTAATAATATGCAGCTCTACCTTGCTGCGTCCTCAATGGGAGAAAAAATAGATACCATGCAAAGGGAACAGGTTGGGCTAAGGAATAAATGATGAATCTTAATGTGGGTAAAAGTGCCAATTTAGTACAGACATAGAAACATAGAAACATAGAAAATAGGTGCAGGAGTAGGCCATTCGACCCTTCGAGCCTGCACCGCCATTCAATGAGTTCATGGCTGAACATGCAACTTCAGTACCCCATTCCTGCTTTCTCACCATACCCCTTGATTCCCCTATGGATGGGATTTCTGCCTAACCCCACCAGAAAAAGATAAAAGGATGTAGGGGAAAAAGCTGGGCTAGAATGCCAAGGTTTTGCATTTCTTGGCTAATCTTAAAATGGTATATGTGAAAGCTGATGGAATTAAGGTCAAATTCTCAGAGATGCTGATGGGAGTCAAAGAGCTTAGACTGAGTTTTTCTAACATTTAGCTAGAGGAAGTTTGGCTGTTCCAGGTCTTGATATCACACAGGTAATTTGAGAATTTGGCAAATTGAGGACGCAGCAAGGTAGAGCTGCATATTATCAGGATATATGTAGAAATTAAATCTCTGCTTCCAGAGAATGTCACCAAGATATAAAAGGTGGTGGGGGGGTGGGGGGGGGAGCAAGTGTATATCATAAATGACCATGCAAGCAGTGGAAGAGAAGTCATTGGCAGCGATGTAGTGCTCAGGAAATTAGCTGCCGAGGAGAGACATTAGAGGAGGTTGAAGTGGTTGATTGTATTGAATGCAGTAGAGATTGATGAGCAGAAGTAGACGAGAGAGCCATGGTCAGAGTTGGCAGGATGTCATTTGTAACTTTGACCAGCCTATGTACAATGGTTGAGGTAGAAGCCAAATGGGAAAGGCTCAAGTAGGGACTGGTGAGAGAGGTGCAAATGCAATTGCAAGAAAACAGTATGCTCCAAGATTCTTGAGAGAAAAAAAAGATTTGAGATAGAGCAGTAGTTGGGAAGAATGGAACGCTTCAATGTAGATTTCTTGAGAAGTGGAGATAATTGGGGCAATTTTAACTTAACCCGCCAGGCAGGAAACTGACAAGGTCAGGTACAGCGCAGGTTTTACCTCCTGCCCGATGGAGAGGAGTACTGGGCGGGGTGTAAGACCGGTGTTCTATGCTACCCCATGGGTTTCCCGCCCCGTCAGTTAAGTTAAAATTACCCCCGGATTTTGATGGAGTTGTGAAGCGCCTAGGGATGTTTTGATATATTAAAGGCGCTATATAAGTACAAGTTGTTGTTGAGTTGGGGACAGTGCTGAATGTGAGACACGGGTTAATGAAGTTAGTAAGCTGGTAAAGTTGGGTAGTCAGGGAGGTGGGATAGAAGGGGATTTAGGGAGCAGCCAGATGAAGTAAGTGAGCCAAGGACCAAAGGAAAAAAAACTAAAGACTGGGAAGGATGAGGGCACATTTCCTGGGGGGCCGGGATTGGGGAGTTGGGGAAGTGGGAAGGCTGGGGGCAGTTAGAGGAGATAATGGTGGCAATGTGAATGGCCTGGATGTAACTATATCAAATAGCTGTCACCGACCTAAAACAATTCGTATCTTCTCCCTGCCGAAAGGCTGTGATTGTCGCTTTAAGGCCAGTTGCATCGAGTCCATCTCCCACACGTGTGCAGAGTCCAAATAGAGAGATCCTGCTTTATGCCACCAGAATCTTGGGAAACGTCCTTGAAATGGGAGCACACTGCCACCAAATGTGTGCGATTGAGGATCTAAGCCAGTGGCAGGTTAGCAACAGGAGCAGTATCCTTCCACAGTGAACGGTAAGAATAACTCTTTGAAAGGGAGAAGTAACGGAAGCATTCAAAACATATTTGATCAGCAGTAAGATAAACCTCGTCCTTTAGACATGTTTGTGCGTTTCTGTAATCGGGGGCAGAGCTGACCGCTTATTTGTGTAACTTTTCCCTGCCTCTTTTCCTTTACCTTTTAAAATAATTACAAGTGAAACGACAGAGAGCTACAATAATAACAATTTCGAGACGGCTTTAATTGGATGATTGAATAAATATCAGTTCTATGATCTGTTTCCCACCGACAGCCAGTAAAATAATGTTCGCCAGTTGGGCGATAGAAAGCTTTGTCAGATTAAAGCACACTGTAATATGAATTGTTAATTAGATAACGAATCGTTGGTAACATTGCCTCTCAAACCCAGCCTCTCCAGTCTCTTCAACACCATCGTTCTGCTTTCCTCACACTCCCTCCTTTATTTGAAATGTTTGACACTTTAAAATATATTTTATTTTTCATCTCCCTCCCCGGCAGAGCATTATTGCTTGGACCTTTTTTTTAATTAGCTCTGGAAAAATAAAGCATTTGTGAGCTCCTTTCAGGTAAGGATATTTTTATTCAAACAGTACATGTTTACAGCCCACGATGTTTTCTTTAGTCTATTTGCACAGTCGTTTCCGAGTCTGGAGTTCCAACTCTTAACTAGCCCCAAATCTCAATTCAGTGCTGAACCAACATTTGCTTCACTTTGAGCACCGAATTTTGCTTGGCGACATAAAATCTCTTATACATAGCGGTTTTTTTTCTAAAAAAACAAAGCGTTGTCCAGTTATTTTAACGTGAGGTGTTAACAGTGAATGTACATGAGGGAGGGCAGCCTTTCTTCCACAGGAAGGTAATTGTCCGACTGCTGTCTGCACTTTTTAGGGTATGGGCTGAATTGTTGACCTGGCGTTTATAGACATTCCCTGAAGCTGAGAGCATACTCTAACTCACTTATGTAATAATGGATTATCTTCCAGACAGATGCTTCAGTTCTGATGACCAGTTTCATATTTTAGAGAGGACTTGCAAGTTATATTTTCCTCCAGCTGACAGCTCTTTACCCAAACATATTGATTATTTGACCCCTGGAGAAAACAAATTGGCATGGATTATGATTTACATCATTAAACCAGTTAAATGAGGCTTCCGTATGCCTGTAGAGCGGCCTCATTTCTGACTCCAAAATCATGCATTACGTCCCCTCCTCCTTTTACTGCCAGTTATATTCCCTCCCATTCCGTGCACTTCTCTCCTGTAGTGGTTGACTCCTTCCGAGCACACTATTCCACAGGCACCGTATTTTCTCTGGTAATTCAACAAACTGACCAACCTTCATCTCAGAGTTTAGACAGACCTTGGCAGGGAATCGATTGTGGGATATTGCTGTCAAGCACAATCTTTACTGGCACTTGCTACATGTGAGGCTCTGCACGATCCTACTGCTAACTTGTACATTTTTACTTTTCTTACAAAGTCCCTGTCGATTTGATTGCAGATTTCCCTCTGCCCACCCCCCCTGCCCCACATCCTTTTCCTAGTCCCTGCTCATTTTCTGCCAATTTTCTTCCCTCCTATCCCCTCCATTTCTCTGCTGAGCAATTGACTTCCTTCAGTGGTTCGCAGACTTTTTTGATTGGAGGATCTTTTTCCAAATCGATTAATAATCACGGACCCCCATCTAAATTATAATACTATATAATAATCATAATATGAAATTGCTGCACGTAAAGAATGATTCAATAATACTTTTAAGAAAACAGGTATTTACTTTCAGATATTAGTGAGAAGGGTGAGCCTGTTTCTCACACCAATTCTGGTGCTCCACAGCAACAGAGGGCCAGGATTCGCCACATAGTGTTGGACAATTTTTAAAGCCGTCAATAGGCTGACAAAGGTGAGTGAAGGAATGAGCGCCCATACGCACAATGAGATGCTGCTGGATGCATGATTCACCGCCATGTTGTCCCACTGGCATGTTTTGTGACAACTGCACTGAGAGATTGTACGTGGTTGCATGAACTCATTCAGGCGCTCTGATCATGTGTCGGGAGAATGGCACAGAGTCACGGCACCAGGGAGAGGAATCAGCTCGACCGTAGGCCACCTCGGGTCGTGGACCCCCTGGGAAAGTCTCTGTGGACCCTCAGGGGTCTGTGGACCCCAGTTTGAGAAACAGTGGTTTAGAGCATCATTACTGTTTTGATATTTTCTCACAGAACCTGATCCCTTTAGGAGACAAGCTGCCTACACAGCTACACTTAATCATTGTTAAATATCATCAGCTCCTGGGGTTCATTTCTAGAGAGATAGAATTGAAAAGCAGAGAAGTTAAGTTAAATTTCTATGAAACCTTGGTTAGACCGCACTTGAGTACTGTGAACAGTTCTGGTCTCCGTGTTATAAGAAGCACGGAGAAGGTGCAAAAAAGATTTACTGGAATGATACCAGAACTGAGAGGTTGTACCTATCAGGAAAGAGCAAACAGGCTGAGGCTCTTTTCTCTAGAAAAGAGAAGTGACCTGATGGAGGTCTTTAAGATTATGAAAGGGTTTGATAGGGTAGACGTAGAGAAGATCTTTCCACTTGAGGTGGGGGGGGGGGACAAGAATTGGGGCCATAAATATAAGCTAGACACTAATAAATTCAATAGGGAATTCAGGGGAAACTTCACCCAAAGAATGCTTAGAATGTGGAACTTGCTAGCACTAGGAGAAGTTGAGGTGCATTTAAGGGGACACTAGATAAACACATGAGAGAGAAAGCAATGGAAGGATATGTTGATGGGGTTAGATGAAGAAGATGGGGGGAAGCTCGTGTGGAGCATAAACATTGGCATGGACTTGTTGGGCCGAATGGCCTGTTTTCGTGCTGCAAATACTATGTAATAAAATGTAATAAAGTATATTTGCAGCTGCAGCAATTGAACTCTTGAAGTTTGGCCAACAATTGGTTCATGATCCTTTGGTCACTGAAGTAGCAGGTTTAGCATAAGAGTTATCTACCATCTAACAAATGGCCAATGTCCATATCTGCCAAAAGAGAAACCCTATTTTGCAGAAGTGACTATCAGATTAGTTTGCGGTATCTTTGCTTAAATAAAGATAAGCCAATTTGTACTAATCTTTATTTAAATTTTCAATCACTAATACATTGTAAAATAGATTGGGTTTACCTTGACTTTATCAATAAATGAATAATATTAATGTCAGTAGCAAATCACTGTTCCCACCCTTCTTTCCACGACCGGCATGTGGTCTCTGAATCCGACCTTTCCATCTACTTCTATTGATTAGGATTCAGTCTTTGTTTTTTTCGATACCATGTACATTCTACAACCAATCTCTGTCATGCCAAGGGATAATTAATGATGTTAATGGATCTGAGGATCATAAGTATCTGGTTACATAAGAACATAAGAACATAAGAATTAGGAACGGGAGTAGGCCATCTAGCCCCTCGAGCCTGCTCCGCCATTCAACAAGATCATGGCTGATCTGACCGTGGACTAAACTCCACTTACCCGCCCGCTCCCCGTAACCCTTAATTCCCTTATTGGTTAAAAATCTATCTATCTGTGGTTTGAATAATTTCAATGAGCTAGCCTCAACTGCTTCCTTGGGCAGAGAATTCCACAGATTCACAACCCTCTGGGAGAAGAAATTCCTTCTCAACTCGGTTTTAAATTGGCTCCCCCGTATTTTGAGGCTGTGCCCCCTAGTTCTAGTCTCCCCGACCAGTGGAAACAACCTCTCTGCCTCTATCTTGTCTATCCCTTTCATTATTTTAAATGTTTCTATAAGATCACCCCTCATCCTTCTGAACTCCAACGAGTAAAGACCCAGTCTACTCAATCTATCATCATAAGGTAACCTCCTCATCTCCGGAATCAGCCTAGTGAATCATCTCTGTACCCCCTCCAAAGCTAGTATATCCTTCCTTAAGTAAGGTGACCAAAACTGCACGCAGTACTCCAGGTGCGGCCTCACCAATACTCTGTACAGTTGCAGCAGAACCTCCCTGCTTTTGTACTCCATCCCTCTCGCAATGAAGGCCAACATTCCATTCGCCTTCCTGATTACCTGCTGCACCTGCAAACTAACTTTTTGGGATTCATGCATAAGGACCCCCAGGTCCCTCTGCACCGCAGCATGTTGTAATTTCTCCCCATTCAAATAATATTCCATTTTACTGCGTTTTTTTCCACGGTGGATGACCTCACATTTTCCAACATTGTATTCCATCTGCCAAACCTTAGCCCATTTGCTTAACCTATCTAAATCTCTTTGCAGCCTCTCTGTGTCCTCTACACAACCCGCTTTCCCACTAATCTTTATGTCATCTGCAAATTTTGTTACACTACACTCAGTCCCTTCTTCCAGGTCATCTATGTATATTGTAAACAGTTGTGGTCCCAGCATCAATCCCTGTGGCACACCACTAACCACCGATTTCCAACCCGAAAAGGACCCATTTATCCCAACTCTCTGCTTTCTGTTAGGCATTTTGACTGATAATATTCTTTCGGATAATTATATTAACCTTCTTCCCTTAGCAAGTGCTTATTCATGCTCATGCTGTTAATGTTTCTCTGAGTTTTTACATTAGTGTTTTAAGATTGTTGGCGGCTCATTTTAAATAAAAACATTATGGGATAAGTAAGGCTGGTTTAATCTCACCTGCTGGTGCGGTCTTTATTTTGTTCTCAATGGTTTCTTGTGGACCTCTTCCACCCCATCCCTCGTTAAGGTCAAAGGATTCATGATTGATTAGCTCCAGTGCGGAACATAAAAGCTGAAAATTTCATAAGGCAGTTCCTTTCGAAGAGTCAAAAACATGCTTCAGGGCATGTGTTTGGATAAAATGGAAATTTATCTTGAATGAAGTGGTATCATGCAGCCACATTTAAAGGTATACTTACATGATTGTAACAAAAACATAAAATAACATTTCAAACAAAAGTCAGCATTCCAGATCAGATATCAAAATCTCAGTTGGGCAGGCAGCATCTGTGGAGAAAAAAACAGAGTTAACGTTTCGGCTCAACAACCCTTTGTCAGAACTGCCAAATGATCGAAAAGAGCACTGAAAGGAGGGAGTGGAAGAAAGAACAAAAGGGAAGGTCTGTGATAGGGTGGAAGGCAGGAGAGATTAGAGACACAAAAGGGATGATGGGCCGAATTGAAATGGTAATGACAGAAGTTAGAAAAAGATTAATCTGGATCAGGTATGAATGGCAGAATAATGACCAGCTGCCATTGGAGAAGGGGCAGAAAGGGAGCCAAAGATGGTCAGAGGTTACGCTTTGAAATTGTTGAACTCGATATTGAGTCCAGAAGGCTGTAAAGTGCCTAAACGAAAAATGAGGTGCTGTACCTCAAGCTTGCATTGAGCTTCATTGAAACAGTGCAGGAGTCCGAGGTCTCCCCAGTGTAGAGGAGACCATATCGTGATCAGCGAACACAGTATACTACATTGTATACTTTTCTTTTTTGTGCATTTTCTATTTAACAATAGGAAGAAGATCAAGTTGTTAATGAGGAGAATTTCAAGTTCAATTTATCCTTTAGCACATTTATGTCCATCTTCACATTTCGGAATTAGGTTTGCAATGCATTATCACTGCTGAACCTCACAGGGTGTTAAGATGAGCATTATTTGTGTTAAGATTTATTTTATCTTCAGCAGCTGTAAATAAACTGAAATGTTAAAGTGAAACAAATTTTTTAATTGTCTGATTTAAACAGAGTTTTCATTTTAATTAACTAACAGGTGCCATCTTTATGGATGGCTTTGTTCATGGTTTTAAATTGATTGCATTTGAGATATAGTTGGGTCAGCTGTACATTCAAAACTACACTTACTCGTCTTTTAAATATGAAGGCAGAAAAAAATGAGATTAACTGTGCCTGATGCAACTGGTGCTCTGTACTATCCTCGGGGTTAAACAACTATCTGAATGGTGATCACGGATGACCTTTCATATAAATTTAATTATGCACAAGTACAGGTTCAAATTAGATATGGTTTACATAGCCTGGCAGTGATATCAGGTGTTTGCACTTTATCCAGTAAAAGAGAAAACCTCTAATCAAATGACAGATGGTAACTGTAAATAAAGCTTTTAAAGGAATATATGAAATCTGGAGTGAGGTGTGACACAGTCACAGGAAGGTCAGTATTTAAAAAAAGTGAGTACTGTTGTATATTTTTATTACTTACTCTGAGGACCACACAAATTGTTATTCTCATTCGTTGAAGTTGAAGCCTATTTCACTTTTTGCACACACACACTAAGATGTAGGCCGCTGGAAAATTCTGCCAGCTCTGAAGTTGTAGAGAGTTCTCATGTAGATCAAGGGCAGCCCTTGGAGGAAAGCTTTCCTCAGGATCAGCCTAGAATGAGCCTCAGTTCAACACCATGTTTGGAAGGTTCTGTTCGAGAGCGGAGGTACCCTCTTCAAAACAGAAAACCAGAGGTTGAGTTTGATTTGTAAATATGACAAGATAAATCCATATCTTTTGTTATATATATAACCATGCAAGTTATGTATGATGATTGTTTGTTATAGTTACTTCATCATTAAGGAGGGAGAAGTGTAATATATAGTTCCACCTAGTGGATTACTGCTCCACCCAGTAGACTACTGTGTTAATGCAGCCATTGCTGTATATAATAGAGGACAAGTCACCTGACAAGTTCCTGAGTTAACAGCCATCTTGCAAAGTCTGTGTGTTTGTGATGTCATAAGGAATATATCATACTCTTACCTCCCCTGCCACTCTTCGTGGCTGTTTATTGTATATGAATTCAAATCATGTTCTGAAAATATTGCTGTTGCTTCTATGGAGTACCAAACAATTATAGCCGCAAATTTTGTTGCAATGAGGTAAGTAATAATGAGGTGGGGTGGGTGAAAATGCTCACCGTTTCAGCATATTTCTGGTGCATAGTTAGGGCAAGTAATTTTTTGTGGCAGGAAAACTGGGCAGAAGTCTTTTTTGGCAGTTTTCTCCCATTACAAACTCTCCCCCATGTTCCCTTTTGACTCTTGCGATCTGTCTGCCGAGCCCAAGTGCCTTTATTTAAATATATGTCCTTATGGTGCTTTCCAGAGATGACAGGTGATAGTGTAGGTGTTCAGTGACTATCCTGGTGCTATTGATTTGCCGCTGATTTCGCCATCTCCCACGGCAAGAGCACAATGCCTCCTCACGAGCTCCATGGACTTTTCCTCATATAGCGCGACTTGTTTTAAGGTGTGGATGCCCTATCTGGGGGAGTACCTCTAACAGGCATTGTGCACTACTTTTGCCTGCAAGGAGGTAGACTAAATGAGGGGAGGAAATCTGCTGTCCTTACCCGATCTGTACTGTAAGCAGTGAGTTGTTTATGATCTGAATGCACTGCCTGAAAGGGTGGAGGAAGGAGATTCAATAGTATCTTTCAAAAAAGAATTGGATATATACTTGAAAAGGAAAAATCTGAAGGGATGTGGGGAAAGAGCATGGGAATGGGATTAATTGGAGAGCTCTTTCAAAGAACTGGCACAGATTTTGTTCTTGTCATGCTAGCGGTTTGATATAATTCACTGCACCTGTCCAATCACATTGTTATAGGATTGAAGTCAAATGCAACCCAGATCAGGTAAAGGAGGCAGGTTTCCTTCCGTCAAGGACAATAGTGAAGCAGTTGGTTTTGTGTGACAATCCGACAGCTTCGGGGTCACTTTTACTGATACCAATTGTTCTTAATTTACAGATATTTTAAAAACTGAATTCAAAATCTCAAACTGTGTGGGATTTGAACTTGTGTTCCTTGGATTATTAGTCCAGGCCTCTGGATTACTCGTCTATTAATATAACGTCTACAATACCCTTCCCTTTCTGTTGTTACACCAATGAGGGTTAATAACTGAAACTAATGGAGGCAATTACTTAGGTTAATGATATCTGAGGTGTGCAGATTCATGTTAATGTTAAATGTAATGTTATGGGCTGTTTTCTTTTGTTCTACCATTTCTTGCTCTTATGAGCATTTTGCTTTCCATTGATTCTCCCCCTCCCCAGGTATTTGTACAGGAACAAACATTACATTGGAGTACATTCTGCCAAAATGAAGTTCAATTGCTACATGATCTACATAACTCTCCAGTTGAGATAGACAGCATTTTCTTTCCAACTGACTAGTGCAGATTCCATTTTTGGAAGGCACAAATACATTTTTCAACTGGCCTGCCATAGATCCCTTTCAGTTTAACAGCTGGCAGAAAGAGATGGCTTTTGAAGGACATGAGAGTATATTTGAACCCAGGGTCTGGGAGGGTAAAACATATCGTAGCATATTACTATCCATTCATTCACTCCGTTTCAGAGATCTTCAACCCATCCATTATACCATTCAATCACCAGCAAATAGTGAGGGAGAAGATCTTTATAACATTCTACTGTATAATTTACTTCCAAGCAGAAGGAAAGAAGATCTGTCTTTATTTACACAGTAGATGCATTGTTCAGAATTGAATTTTGGTGTACAATATATTTAGAGGAGCAACAAAATGAGAATACATAGCAATTGTTGTACAGGTTTATCTATCAACTGAAATTCAATGTTAGTGTTATTGTTAATTATTGACAGACATGTAAATAATGTGGTTCCGCTCCAGATGTTATTCTGTGATGGAGTGTTGAGTATTGTGTAAATTTACAGTACGACCTACATTTGAAATGCTGTAATTCTGAGGTGTCATGGAACAAAACTAAAAAATTATGGCAAAACAACTTAAATGTTATCTATTTCTGTATAACACAGCACTTTCAGAACTAGTAAATATCTGTGGCAAACACTAAAGCATAGTATTACGTTAAAGATTCTAAGGATTTGTAAAACATATGATACAACCTGGAGTGTCTAGTTATATTGCGCTAGTATGTTTGAGTATTGGAGATGATCATTTTTACTATACATCCTAAGTAATCTTAGAATCTCCAACAACAAGTGTAAGGAGCTCATTGACTTCTTTGTTTCAAAAATTGAGACCATCTGGTCAGCTACCTCTGCCAGTTCCCTTCCTTTCCCTAGCCCACCGGGCCAAATTTCCTCTGATAGCCCTGAACTCACCGACTTACATTGGCTTCCGGTTAAGCAATGCCTCAATTTCAAAATTCTCATCCTTGTTTACACATTCCTCCATGGCCTCACCCCTCCCTATCTCTGTAATCTCCTCCAGCCCCACAACCCCATCCCCCTGCCCCCCCCACCCCCGAGATGTCTGCGCTCCTCAAATTCTGCCTTCTTGAGCAATCCTGATTATAACTGTTCAACCATCGGTGGCCGTGCCTTCAGCTGACTAGGCCCTAAGCTCCGGAACTCCCTTCCTAAATCTCTCCATCTCTCTATCTCTCTTTCTTCCTTTAAGACGCTCCTTAAAACCTACCTCCTTGACCAAGCTTTTGTTCATCTGCCGTAATTTCTTCTTGTGTGGCTCGGTGTCAAATTTATTTGTTTTGTTTCAAAACACTCCTGTGAAGCACCTTGGGATGTTTTACTATGTTAAAGGCGCTTTCTAAATACGTTATTATTGTTATATTCTAAAGCAATTACATTTTCAATTGGCTTTCTCTATACTCTTCCTAGGAAGGGTGCTAAAAGAAATGTGATGTTTGCTGTATCTATTCTGTTTAAGTCACAAGGGTCATCGGCCAGTGTTCACTGTGCCACCACAATAAGGACTACCTGATTTAATGTCCATGGCCGCTTGTGTGACATCTAGAGAAGTGTACAATAATACAAATGAGAATTATGGCATGTTGGAGAATTTGGATTTTAGATGTAGATAAAATAAAAAATAAATTTGTAGCATTTGACTTTAACTAGTAACCTACCTAAACAACATTCATGGCAAGACTTTGTGACATCATTTACTTTCCAGAAAGATTTGATTATCATGTGCCAGAGACCAATCTAATTTTTGTTTTCATATGTCCTTCGACAGATATTTCTGAGTTTCTCCTGTGTGCTCACTCTGTGCTGACCTTTATGGGATTATATGTTTCAGAATTGCCTTCAAAAAAGACTGAAGGCTGTGCCTGAACACAATGCCAGGCTTGTTAAACCAATCGACTTGGGCACCTCTCCCCTTAAAAGCTTCCAGCATCAAAGCTTGCACTAATGGTTACTCCCTCAGAATGTGCACAAGCCTCACCTACACCAACCCAGAAACTGAGCCAGTGGAAGGTAAGCAACTGAGCAACAAATACAAGTGGCAGAACAAACAAATATCACAAATCACAAGGTTATTTAGCACTGACGAATGAAAAACTGTTGTGTAAAAGACCAGGGGCAAGAGTTCACACTTTGATGCGCCGTTTTTCTTGGCACAATGTACCCAAAATTGGCCAAACCAGAGCAAAAGATCGCAGAGTTTTAAACGCAAATTATGTTCAATGCAAATTGAGTTTCCTCAATCTTTTGTGCTAGTTTAAAAAACAGGTAGAAGTCAGCCTCACCCACAAAACTGGCCATGCCCCCAGATGGAATTAATCACCATGGTGAGTTTCCGCTAATTGCACCCTTTGCGGGCCTTCGAGCAGGCTCTAAAAGTTAAGCTTTTTTAGGCATGAGGACACTTTAAAAAGCTTTTGAATATAATTTTTTTTCATTTACTGAGTAACTGATTACTGTACACCAATAAAACTATCAAATGGTTCAGTATAGTTTTTTAAAGTCATTTTCAGTTATTTAAAAATCGGGTTATGCACAGATGATGGACTAGACACTCTGATTAAAAATGCTTATTAAGTCCATTTTCACCTGTATGAATCAAACTGCACCAGGTAACCAATCTTAAATAAATCAAGGAATATTCTTTAAAGCAACAAATTTTTCATATATTACATTCTAAACGCTGCCCGATTGCACTGTTTCATGGCAGATTTTATGTTCGGCGATACGCAAATGAATTTGAGTGGAAACTTCAAGGGAAAAAATCTTCTCAAAACGAACACAGTTTTGGGCGCAATTTGCACCTGGGTCACCAATTGCACCCAAAGTGGAAACCCTAACCCCAGTAGCTTTCTTTAGTCCAGCACGTAAATGTGAAGGGGGATGGTACTGATGTTCAAAATTCTGCTACCTCTGTGAGTGACATTTTATCACATTTCCAGAATATGATGGTCAGGGACTACGCCATTGTTTTTCCAAGTTTTTCTCAATTTCTGATCACTTTTCAAGAGTGAATTAACTGCTCTTAGCAGCAAGAAAATGCATTCCCCTGTTACTGTGCATCCCAACATTGCCCACAACAAACAGAGACAAAGTGCTATTGAGACATCCACCGATTGGAGTTCGTAAAATAAGGGCTGATTGTGAAATTAGGAAAACACTAAGATATGGGTGCTCTTTGTGTGAAACCATAACTTGGCTAGAATAGACTGGCGAATGATATTTAAAGGGTTGGCAGTGGCTAGGCAATGGAAAACATTTAAAGATCACGTGGATGAACTTCAACAATTATACATCCCTGACTGGAGTAAAAATAAAACGGGGAAGGTGGCTCAACCGTGGCTAACAAGGGAAATTAAGGATAGTGTTAAATCCAAGGAAGAGACATATAAATTGGCCAGAAAAAGCAGCAAACCTGAGGACTGGGAGAAATTTAGAATTCAGCAGAAGAGGACAAAGGGTTTAATTAGGAGGGGGAAAATAGAGTATGAGAGGAAGCTTGTTGGGAACATAAAAACTGACTGCAAAAGCCTCTATAGATATGTGAAGAGAAAAGGATTAGTGAAGACAAACGTAGGTCCCTTGCAGTCAGAATCAGGTGAATTTATAATGGGGAACAAAGAAATGGCAGACCAGTTGAACAAATATTTTGGTTCTGCCTTCACTAAGGAAGACACAAATAACCTTCCGGAAATACTAGGGGACCGAGGGTCTAGCGAGAAGGAGGAACTGAAGGAAATCCTTATTAGTCAGGAAATTGTGTTAGGGAAATTGATGGAATTGAAGGCCGATAAATCCCCAGGGCCTGATAGTCTGCATCCCAGAGTACTTAAGGAAGTGGCCCTAGAAATAGTGGATGCATTGGTGATCATTTTCCAACAGTCTATCGACTCTGGATCAGTTCCTATGGACTGGAGGGTAGCTAATGTAACACCACTTTTTAAGAAAGGGGGGAGAGAGAAAACGGGGAATTATAGACCAGTTAGTCTGACATCAGTAATGGGGAAAATGTTGAAATCAATTATTAAAGATGAAATAGCAGCGCATTTGGAAAGCAGAGACAGGATCGGTCCAAGTCAGCATGGGTTTATGAAAGGGAAATCTTCTAGAATTTTTTGAGGATGTAACTAGTAGAGTGGACAAGGGAGAACCAGTGGATGTGGTGTATTTGGACTTTCAAAAGGCGTTTGACAGGGTCCCACACAAGAGATTGATGTGCAAAATTAAAGCACATGGTATTGGGGGTAAAGTATTGACGTGGATAGAGAACTGGTTGGCAGACAGGAAGCAGAGAGTCGGGATAAACGGGTCCTTTTCAGAATGGCAGGCAGGGACTAGTGGGGTACCGCAGGGCTCAGTGCTGGGACCCCAGCTATTTACAATATACATCAATGATTTAGATGAAGGACTTGAGTGTAATATCTCCAAGTTTGCAGATGACACTAAGCTGGGTGGCAGTGTGAGCTGTGCGGAGGATGCTAAGAGGTTGCAAAATTACTTGGACAGGTTAGGTGAGTGGACAAATGCATGGCAGATGCAGTGGATAAATGTGAGGTTATACACTTTGGTGGCAAAAACACGAAGGCAGAATATTATCTGAATGGCGGCACATTAGGAAAAGGGGAGGTGCAACGAGACCTGGGTGTCATGGTACATCAGTTATTGAAGGTTGGCATGCAGGTACAGCAGGCGGTTAAGAAAGCAAATGGCATGTTGGCCTTCATAGTGAGGGGATTTGAGTACAGGGGCAGGGAAGTGTTACTACAGTTGTACAGGGCCTTGTTGAGGCCACACCTGGAGTATTGTGTACAGTTTTGGTCTCCTAACTTGAGGAAGGACGTTCTTGCTATTGAGGGAGTGCAGCGAAGATTCACCAGACTGATTCCCGGGATGGCAGGACTGACATATGAGGAGAGACTGGATCAACTGGGCCTGTATTCACTGGAGTTTAGAAGGATGAGAAGGGATCTCATAGAAACACATAAAATTCTGATAGGACTGGACAGGTTAGATGCAGGAAAAATGTTCCTGATGTTGGGGAAGTCCAGAACCAGGGTACACAGTCTAAGGATAAAGGGTAAGCCAGTTAGCACCGAGATGAGGAGAAACTTCTTCACTCAGAGAGTGGAATTCTCTACCGCAGAGAGTTGTTGATGCCAGTTTGTTGGATATATTCAAGAGGGAGTTGGATATGGCCCTTACAGCTAAAGGGATCAAGGGGTATGGAGAGAAAGCAGGAAAGGGGTACTGAGGTGAATGATCAGCCATGATCTTATTGAATGGTGGTGCAGGCTCGAAGGGCCGAATGGCCTATTCCTGTACCTATTTTCTATGTTTCTATGTTTACTATAGCTGCAGTTACTCTAAGGTTAACTGGTGAAGGCACAGTCCTTCTTCACTTCTGCAAGTACCTGCTGCTGCCTCACCCTTGACTCTTTTGCCTTCATGGCCCCAGCCCCTGGCTAGGAATGACTCTATCATCATGTACTCCCACCTGAACGGGTTTAACAATACGTGACCTTCAACATCAATATCTGCAAGTATAATGTAATCTCTAATGGCACACGTGTTCTGTATTGAACTACCACCTAACAAAACAAGTAGTGGGTGAAATTAGTCGTTACTTTTGGCACAGCACTATCATAATCTCTTTGTATAATAAAAGCATGTCCATCACAATTGAAAGTGTCACAGTTACACGTGATTGGTTCAGGTGTCATGTTTCTTCAACAGGAGCAAATCACAACAGAACAGATTGTCATTTAACCTCAGGATGTGCTTATTTTAGATTTTGGTTTAAAAGATCAAGCCAGACCAGACCAGACCAGACCAGACCAGACTTTGCTCCACTTCAGCAGCAGACAGCTTCCCAAAGCACTGTATCTTTATTTCTATTCGGAAAGGCCAATCAAGACCTTGATAATAACAAAATAATGCATTTGACTATGCCACAAATATATTCCTGTCATTATAAACAGAGTATCCTCCAACTTACTGCGGGAAATGCCATGGGGGGAGGAATAAAATAAATGTGAGTCACTTGTCCACAACCTCCACAAAGCATTTCCTTTCATCTCACTTTTGCTTGGCACTTTTTTCTTTTCTCCCTCCACCTCCAATCGCCAAGCCTTGGTAAAGGCTGATTAATATTTAAAACAACAATAGCAACTTGTATTTAATGTACTAGAACACCCCAAGGCACTTCATAGGAGTTTTATAAGACCAAAAAAAATAATTGCCCTTCTGGTGATCTAAAAAATTCTGATGGGGTCCGCGATGGAGAGCACTGGTGGGTATGATCCTGGCATAACTGCTTGGATTGCAACCTACAGATCAATGTGTCCAATATAATTACATTTGAATTGCATAAAAAGTCACTAGAGAATAACTACATTAGCTTTGTGCCCATTTGTAGGAAGTTTATTTTCCAGACCTTTGCTTCTTGTCAAATGGTCCCTTTTGATTTATTTTTCCATGTTTGCTTCATGCCTTTCATTTGTTTGTGACTCAGAGACCTGCATAAATAGCTCTCGAGCTTTACCTCCGTGATTACCAGTTCCCCTGTCTGTCTGTGTGCAGCTAACATAGTTTTCTTGAGATCTAAATATTGATTTATGCTATTAAAATTAATCCATGAACCTTTATTCCATGAACATAATTCTTATCGCACATGTTAGAATTTTTAAAAAAGCTTAGTCCCTTCCCTAGGTGTGTTTGTTTACCTGTTGGAGGAGTCAGAGACGGTTGTTGCATTTGAGGCCTCGACAGCAGGAAGATTGGTAACGATTCAGGTAAAGAATCGGGGAAGAACAGAAGACTGCTGTTTTGACTGCTGTAGCCGTGCCAATCTGGCCCTACAGTGTAACAACGGTAAGTCATGACATTCCATTTAGTCTCATCTGATGGCTTCTGTAAAGAATTCTAGGGCCACAAAACTAATTGAAAGTTTGTATAACATGGTGCATATTTTTGAACTTTGATAATTGAGTTGAAACTTTTGAGTACTATTTTGTCAGTGTTCAGATACCTGCATGGGTTTTACTGTGTAAGAACTACTTCAAGACTTGTCCAATAAATCTCTTATACTATACAGTATAGTTTCTTAATAGGAATAATTCCAAGCTAAGAAGAGCATACTCTTTATGAACTTAGTTCTTTTTGGCAAATAACATTTAAAATTATGTGCGTAAAACTACATTTCCCATCTCAAACAGTAGTTGGGTTAGAGTTAAAAATTGGGCCACTGAAATTATTAGAGGAATAGCTTGAGGTTACGAAAATCCTCTGCTCAGTTGATCTTGCATACAAATGATTATTACTTGAAACATTTGCATGTATTAATCTAGTAATGGATCAGTTGCAGATATGGTAATAAACCAAATCTAAAAAGAAAACACACCATTCCAATCTAAAACACATAATTAATCAATGCTTTAGCAAAATAGTCCCTTTAATTGTCTGAATAGTCCACAACCTGACCTCAAGTGTTATCTGATTTGAATGGATCTGTACTATAACTAAAAGGTGACATTTCTGAACTGCTTCTCATCTGCCAGATAATGTGAATCTTATATGTTAACAGTAGAGACGGAGGCTATTTGGCCCATTGTGCCTGTGCAGGCTCTTTGCTAAAACTATCTAAAACTAATCCCACTGCCCCATGACCTCCCCAGGGCCATATATCTCCTTCAGCTTCAAATACTTCAGGTGGCAAAGCAGTCTGTGCTCCAACAATCCATTGTGTAAAGAAATTTCTCCTAACCTCTGCCCTGCCTCTTAGTTTTTTTTCTTAGTGACAGTTTTAAATTGATGGCCCTTCATCAATGGCTCACCACCCAGATGAAATAATCTTTTCCTATTCACTCCATCAATGCCATTCAAAATTTCAATTAAATCTCCATTTCTCTGCCCTGATGGTAATAGTCCCAGTATCTTGAGCCTCTCCTCATAACTATAGTCTCCAACCCCTGCTATCATTCTCGTGCATCTAAGCCATACACTCTCTATGGCTTAATATCCTTTCTATAACTATGCACAACACTTCAAATGTGGCGTAACCAATGTTTGTTAAAAATTGATTATTACTGCTTTATTCGGTTCTGGCTCATATGGGAACAGTTCATTCTGTGCAAATTTTCATTCTCTTCAAGTCGAAGTACATTACTATTTCGAAAAATAAATGGTAGTTTGAGCCTAACCTTGGAAGCTCACACAACACAATCTCTGCCCAACATTCAAACCACTTCCCAAGAGTAAGAATCCAAGAGCCACAGAAGAGTACCTTCCGATCTGATTGTTGACAAGGGCAGCAATTCCAACCAGCAGGACTTCTTATCTCACCTTGCCCAATTAAACTCTAGGGACCAAGAGTGAACAAATGACCACCAACCTTAAATATACACTCTCCCTGGTTTATGCACAACAAGCATCATGCAACTAAAATATCAAATGATATCACAAAATATATGGGTTGGTAAACTTTTGGAAACATTTTTTTTTAAAGAGCAAAAAGACCATTTTTTTCCATCCAGTAATCGTATTGACTACTAACACATCATCATCATAGGCAGTCCCTCAGAGTCGAGGAAGACTTGCTTCAACTCTTAAAATGAGTCCTTAGATGGCTGAGCAGTCTAATACGAGAACATCAGTCCCTGTCACAGGTAGGACAGATAGTCGTTGAGGGAAAGTGAGTGACTACTAACACAAGTGAGACAGGAGCTCCTTCTGCAATACCCAAATAATATGTCTTAATCTGCAAAAGGACACCATGCTCACCATCAATGGGCTATTTCTATTTCCCACACCAATCATTACTTTTAAGCTGTGAGGAAGACTATCGATTTGTGCCAACATTATTGGTACTTTTGTGTGTGCCCTCCAGGAATTGGCTTCTGATTGTCCAAACAGAGGAGGGGGGTATCTTTTAACTTCACTGCCCAAGCAGTAACCTAGCGGAGTAGATCACCCGCCCGTTGTAGAACCAGCCTGACTTTTGTTCCATTGTGTCAACCCAATCCAACTTTTCATATTTTACCAATTTCCCATCTCTTAAAAATGCTTTGTCTGAGTCCCAGGCTCTTGAAGTGCACTGTGTAACTGCAATTTGAAGGTCCTTGTGACATAGGGAGCTACAAATCCTGTTAGCTAACATCAGTACCAGATTTTTAAGAGCCCATCACTCCATTCCACATATTCATTGGAATGCAACAATAGCCTGTGATCTGAGTGTACTATTTACCCTTTTTCTCCTTCCCACAAAAAGAGATTGTTCAAGTCCACTGTTCTAAATATTTTTGGGAGGTAGTTCTCAATGAAGATCCTTAGTTTCTCTTACTTAGGTCTGCTTTCGACAGTCTTGAAAATGAATACTTAAGCATTCTGAACTTGAATCTTGACACACAGGTCACCTGATTTTGGATGAAGACATGGATAGAACAACCTTCATTGTTAGCACTGGGCTAATTGGTTCTCTGGAAACCATGACAATATTTCTCAGTACCACGCTGGAACTTCAGACACAACAAAATGGCACCGTGCAGGTCTTCTTCTCTTCTGTGTTTATGCCTCTGGTATGCAGCAATGAGGGGAAAACTGAGTCTACAAGAACCGAAGAACAGCGGTAAGTCTTAATAGACTACTGCCTCACATGGGGCTTGACGGCCAAGTTTCATATTGGTCTATGGAACCTAATACAGCAAGATGCTTGAACAGTCTAACTGGGTTCTCAACAAACAGTCAAGGGATAAAGATTGGGCAGTGTGGCAGTCACTTGCTGGCACCAAGAAAAGGCTGCCAACAACAAGGTATGACTGGGAGGTTGTTCCAAGCTCTTGTAGCTGGGGAAGGGGAGAGCTCGGGGCAGCAGAGGCAGGGAATTTCCTTAGAATTTCAAGCTCCATCTCAAGTCATCATGCTCCCTCTCCTCTGAGTTCACTACCCTTCTATCCTCCCTTAATCTCTTCCTCCATATAAAGTCTCCAACCCATATTCACGGCCATCTCTCGTGGCCTCTGTCATGTTTTAACCTCACATAACTGTAACCTTCATGTAACAACACTGTACACTGTATACACCTGAGAAATGCGCACCTTGACCACAGGGAGTGAACTTGTGGGAGACACTCCTCACCTGGTCATCCAGGTATATAAAGGGAGGTCCCACGCAGGGTCATCATAAGAACATAAGAACATAAGAATTAGGAACAGGAGTAGGCCATCTAGCCCCTCGAGCCTGCTCCGCCATTCAATAAGATCATGGCTGATCTGGCCGTGGACTCAGCTCCACTTACCCGCCTGCTCCCCGTAACCCTTAATTTCCTTATTGGTTAAAAATCTATCTATCTGTGACTTGAATACATTCAATGAGCTAGCCTCAACTGCTTCCTTGGGCAGATAATTCCACAGATTCACAACCCTCTGGGAGAAGAAATTCCTTCTCAACTCAGTTTTAAATTAGCTCCCCCGTATTTTGAGGCTGTGCCCCCTAGTTCTAGTCTCCCCGACCAGTGGAAACAACCTCTCTGCCTCTATCTTGTCTATCCCTTTCATTATTTTAAATGTTTCTATAAGATCACCCCTCATCCTTCTGAACTCCAACGAGTAAAGACCCAGTCTACTCAATCTATCATCATAAGGTAACCCCCTCATCTCCGGAATCAGCCTAGTGAATCGTCTCTGTACCCCCTCCAAAGCTAGTATATTCTTCCTTAAGCAAGGTGACCAAAACTGCACGCAGTACTCCAGGTGCGGCCTCACCAATACCCTATACAGTTGCAGAAGGACCTCCCTGCTTTTGTACTCCATCCATCTCGCAATGAAGGCCAACATTCCATTCGCCTTCCTGGTTACCTGCTGCACCTGCAAACTAACTTTTTGGGATTCATGCACAAGGACCCCCAGGTCCCTCTGCATCTCAGCATGTTGTAATTTCTCCCCATTCAAATAATATTCCCTTTTACTGTTTTTTTTCCCAAGGTGGATGACCTCACACTTTCCGACATTGTATTCCACCTGCCAAACCTTCGCTCATTCGCTTAACCTAGCTAAATCTCTTTGCAGCCTCTCTGTGTCCTCTACACAACCCGCTTTCCCAATAATCTTTGTGTCATCTGCAAATTTTGTTACACTACACTCTGTCCTGTGTCACTCCTTGCTCCTGTGAATAAAGGTACAGGTCACAGAGTGACCTTGTCTCCAGTATGTGCCTCGTGTTGATTTGCTGTAATGTGTAAGGACACAATATTTGGTGACGAGAAACGGGAATCAACGACTCAAGAAAATGGCCACTGGTAGCATGGAGGAACGATATTGTATTGGTGAGGACTGGGACGATTTCGTTGAGAGGCTCCAGCAGAGCTTTGTCACGAAGGACTGGCTGGGAGAGGCAGCGGCTGACAAGCGAAGGGTGCATCTACTGACCAGCTGTGGACCTAAGACGTACGCTCTGATGAAGGACCTGCTCGCTCCCGAGAAGCCGGCGGACAAGATCTTCGAGGAGCTCAGCAAACTGATCGGTGAGCACCTCAAACTGGCGAGCAGTATACACATGGCCCAACACCGATTCTATACGCACCGACGTCGGGAAGGGCAGAGCATACCGGACTTCGTTGCGGACCTTCGGCGCTTGGCCAGCCTCTGTAAGTTCACAGACACCTGCAGGGGGGAGGTATTACGGGATTTCTTCATTGAGGGCATTGGTCATGCCGGGAGTTTTAGGAAGCTAATTGAGACCAAGGACTTGACCTTGGAAGCAGCGGCATTGATGGCTCAAACCTTCATAGTGGGGAAGGAGGAAACCAAGATCATATACGCGTGCAACTCTGCTCCCAACGTGGCGATGGAGCAGGGAGTTAACATGGTAAACGCGACTCAGAACCCCGCAGGCAGGCAAGGGCAATTCGACACCAACCAGGCAGTAACAGACTCTAGGATGGGCCCGCAACACAGACAATGGCAGGTTGAACGGACAATTACACCATCACAAGGGACAATACGTCCCGGGATGGGACCATTGACACCCACTAACAGAGTGCTCAAGAGTAATCAAAGAGATAATCAGAGAGGAATGCCTGGTAACAGGTCTTTTGTTCACAACAATCTCAGCTCATGCTGGAGGTGCGGGGGCAAGCATGCTGTGAAGACCTGCTGGTTTCAACAATTCATTTGCAGAAATTGTAACTTGAGTGGACATTTAGCCAGGATGTGCAGGAAGCCCGCAGCGAGGCTGGTTTACAAAGTGGATGAACCACAAGAGGGGTCTGCAAGGCAGGGGTATGCCTGGGACACAGCAATGGACGCTGAAGTTCAGCGGGTTCAGGTGACAAACATCCACAGCTCATATACTAAAACGCCACCCATGATGATGAGAGTACTGTTAAATGGCATCCCAGTACGCATGGAGCTGGACACAGGAGCCAGCCAGTCACTTATGAGTGTCCAACAATTTGAGAAACTATGGCCACTCAGAGCTAGCAGACCCAAACTAGAACGCATTGCCACGCAATTAGGGACGTACACCAAAGAGATCATCCCAATGCTAGGCAGTGCAATGTTGGTGGTCACATAATGGATCAGAGAACCAGCTACCACTCTGGATTGTCCCGGGAAATGGTCCAGCGCTTTTGGGGAGGAGCTGGCTAGCCAAGATGAACTGGAAATGGGGGGATGTGCACGCCATTTCATCTGTGGAGCGAAGTTCATGCTCACAGGTCCTACTAAAGTTCGAGTCATTATTTCAACCTGGCGTCGGGACTTTCAAAGGTACCAAAGTAAGGATACGCATCACCCCGGACGCCACACCAGTGCACCACAAAGCCAGAGCTGTGCCGTATGTGATGCGGGAGAAAATTGAGAGTGAGTTGGACAGGTTGCTAATAGAGGGCATAATTTCGCCTGTTGAATTCAGCGACTGGGCAAGCCCCATCGTCCCTGTTCTAAAAACGGATGGCTCGGTCAAGATCTGTGGTGACTACAAGGCCACCATCAACCGGGTGTCACTTCAGACCAATACCCGCTTCCAAAAGCGGAGGATCTTTTTGCCACGCTGGCAGGCGGCAAGCTGTTCACCAAGTTGGACCTCACTTCAGCCTACATGACCCAGGAACTGGCCAACGAATCCAAGCTACTGACCACCATCACCACGCACAAGGGGCTGTTTGTCTACAACAGGTGTCCGTTTGGCATTCGATCAGCGGCCGCTATCTTTCAAAGGAACATGGAAAGCCTGCTCAAATCCATCCCTGGAACAATCGTATTTCAGGACGACATCCTTATCACGGGTCGAGACACCGAGGAACACCTCTACAACCTGGAGGAGGTGCTACGCCAACTGGACCGGGTAGGCCTGCGACTAAAGAAGTCCAAGTGTGTGTTTTTGGCCCCAGAGGTCGAGTTTTTGGGCAGGAGGGTTGCCGCAGATGGGATCCGGCTTCCCGAATCCAAAACGGAGGCGATCCGTCGTGCGCCCAGGCCCGGCAACACATCGGAGTTGCGTTCATTTCTGGGACTATTGAACTATTTCGGGAACTTTCTACCGAACTTAAGTACATTATTGGAGCCGCTACACATGCTCCTGCGTAAGGGTTGCGATTGGTTTTGGGGGGACTGTCAGGAACGGGCTTTCAATCGGGCGCGGAACCTGCTTTGTTCTAATAAGTTATTGACCCTGTACGACCCCTGTAAGAAATTGGTTTTGATATGTAATGCATCATCCTATGGGGTTGGGTGTGTGTTGCAGCAGAGTAATGATGAGGGCCAACTCCAACCTGTGGCTTATGCCTCCAGGTCGCACTCCCAAGCAGAAAGGGGGTATGGGATGGTTGAAAAGGAGGCACTCGAATGTGTCTATGGGGTGAAAAAGATGTACCAGTACCTTTTTGGCCGAAGGTTCGAGTTAGAAACGGACCACAAGCCGTTAACATCCCTGTTGTCAGACAGCAAAGCTCTCAATGCCAATGCGTCAGCTCGCATACAGCGATGGGCTCTCATGCTGGCTGCGTATGACTACACCATAGGGCACCGGCCTGGCACTGAAAATTGCGCTAACGTGCTTAGCAGGCTTCCACTGGCCACCACTGAGGGGGCAGCGGAGCAAAGCGCGGAGATGGTCATGGCTGTCAATGCCTTTGACAGCGCAGGCTCCCCCATCACAGCCCACCAGATCAAAACCTGGACAAACAGAGATCCCCTCCTGTCCCTGATTAAGAAATGTGTCCTGACTGGGGATTGGGCGCCCGCACACGGAGCATGCCCTGAGGAGGTCAGACCGTTCCACAGACGGATGGATGAACTCTCCATCCAAGCCGACTGCCTACTATGGGGCAGCTGGGTAGTCATGCCCCAGAGGGGTAGGGAAGCATTCATCAGGGAACTCCACAGCGAGCACCCAGGCATCGTGCTAATGAAGGACATTGCCTAGTCACATGTATGGTGGCTGGGAATTGACTCAGACCTGGAACACTGTGTTCACAGGTGCACGACGTGTGCCCAGCTGGGGAATGCCCCCAGGGAGGCCCCACTTAGCCCGTGGCCCTGGCCCACCAAGCCATGGTCACGTATCCACGTAGACTACGCAGGTCCATTCATGGGAAAAATGTTCCTCATTGTGGTTGATGCGTACTCGAAATGGATCGAGTGCATCATATTGAATTCGTGCACAACATCCACCACTGTGGAGAGTCTGCATGCAGTCTTTGCGACCCACGGCTTGCCGGACATCCGAGTTAGTGACAACGGCCCGTGTTTCACTAGCTATGAATTCCGGGAGTTCATGTCGGGTAATGGCATCAAACATGTCAGGACGGCAATGTTCAAGCCGGCTTCCAATGGCCAGGTGGAATGTGCGGTCCAAATCATAAAACAGGGCATGCTCCGGATTCAAGGACCCTCCCTTCAATGCCGCCTATCGCGCCTCCTGCTGGTCAATAGGTCCCGACCGCACTCGCTCACGGGGGTCCTGCCCGCGGAGCTACTCATGAAACGTACACTTAAAACTCGGCTGTGTCTCATTCATCCAGTCTGGTCAGACATTGTTGAGGGCAAGCGCCAGTCCCAAAATGAGTGCCATGACCGTAAATCAAAGTGGAGATGTATAGAAATCGATGACCCTGTATTTGTTCTTAATCACGCTTTGGGGCCCAAGTGGCTTGAGGGTACTGTAATAGACAAAGAGGGGAATAGGGTCATAGTGGTCAGACTTAACAATGGGCAGATATGCCGCAAACATCTGGACCAAGTAAAAAAAAGGTTCAGCATGGACACTGAGGGATCTGAGGAAGACCATGAGATGTTACCCACACCACCGCCAGTGAATGAGCAACAAGAACATTCAGCAGCATGCACAGTCCCTGCGGTCAGCCTGGACAGGCCGGAATCACCACAAGTGACAGAGACGCATACCAAGGCTCAACAACCAGAGCCCCAACTGCGGCGCTCCACGAGAGAGCATCGACCACCTGAAAGACTCAATCTTTGACCCAAAGACGTTGGGGGGAAGTGATGTCATGTTTGTAACCTTCACATAACTGTAACCTTTATGTAACAACACTGTACACTGTATACACCTGAGTAATGCACATCTTGACCACAGGGGGTGAACTTGTGGGAGACACTCCTCACCTGGTCATCCAGGTATATAAAGGGAAGTCCCACGCAGGGTCATCACTCCTTGGTCCTGTGAATAAAGGTTCAGGTCACAGAGTGACCTTGTCTGCAGTATGTGCCTCGTGTTGATTTGCTGTAATGTGTAAGGACACAATAGCCTCGTTACCCTCATCGTGTGAATTGCGGATAAGGCCATCTCTGACCGCTTCATTGTATCGCCCACACGCACCCCCCCCGCCCCCTCCCCCCACCTCGCCCCAACCCTACCTCCTGTGTCCGCCCCTGGAAAAAAAATCTCTCCCAAAAAAACTGCACTTATCAACTCCCAACTCTCCAGCCTTTGGCCCTCCATTCACCATGACATTCTGCAGCTACCGATCTACTCAGTCACATCCTCTCCTCACCACCACCTTTGATGCCCGTTAAAACAATGCCTGTTAAAACCCTGGCCATTCGCCCAGTACAGCATGATCTTCGCTCCCTTAAGTCCAAGGGACGTAGACTTGAACAGAAATGGCAGACAACTGGTCTAGCCATTCACTGCCAGATCTGACTGGACCACATAAAGCATTATCAGGTCCTGCTCTGGTCTGCCAAAATCATTCTGGAATGTAGAGATAAACCCCGGCTTCTATTCTCCACTGCTAACCGTCTTTTTAAACCCCTCTCCCCAGTCTCCACCTTCCACAATAAGTGTGAGGAGCTCATGGACTTTTTTGTCTCTGAGATTGAGACTATACATTTGGCCGCCTCTGCCTCTTCCCTTCCTTCCCCTAGATCACCGGGCCAACCTTCCTCTAAGGATCCTTCCTGCCCTAGCCCTGACCTCACATCTTTCTCCAGCTTATCTCCAATCTCCCCTCATGACCTCTCTGCCCTCATCCTGTCGATCAGACCCATTTCCTGCTCCATTGACCCTATTTCCACCAAACTGCTGATGACCCAACTTCCTTTTCTGGCTCCTATGTTAGCTGACATTGTTAACGGTTCTCCTCAGGTACTGTCCCCCTCCCTCAAATCTGCCATCATCACCCCTCTCCTCAAAGAAAACAACCCTTGACCCCTCCTTCCTTGCAAACTACTGCCCCATCTTCAACTTCCCTTTCCTCTCCAAAGCCCTTGAACATGTTGTCCCCTCCCAAATCCATACCCATCTTTCTTACAATTCCATATTTGAATCCCCCCCAAACAGGTTTCCGCATCTGCCACAGTACCGAAACGGCTCTCATCAAACTCACATATGACATCCTTTGTGACTATGACAAAGGTATACTATCCCTCCTCGTTCTTCTTGACTTGTCTGCAGCCTTTGACACGGTTGGCCCCTCCATCCTCCTCCAACGCCTCTCCACTGTTGTCCAGCTGGGTGGGACTGCACTCGCCTGGTTCCATTCTTATCTATCTAATCATAGCCAGAGAATCACCTGCAACAGCTTCTCTTCCCGCCCCGCATCGTTACCTCTGGTGTCCCCCAAGGATCTATCCTTGGCCCCTCCTATTTCCCATCTACATGGTGCCCCTTGGCGATATCATCTGAAAACACAGCGTCAGTTTCCACATGTACGCTGACAATACCCAGCTCTACCTCACCACCACTTCTCACAACCCCTCCTCGGTCTCTAAATTGTCAGACTGCTTGTCCGACATCCAGTACTGGATGAGCAGAAATTTTCGGCAATTGAATATTGGGAAGACCGAAGCCATTGTCTTTGGTCCCCACCACAAACTGCGTTCCCTGGCCACCGACTCCAACCCTCTCCCTAACTCGTGTCTGAGGCAGACTGTTTGCAACCTAGATGTCATATTTGACCCTGAAATGGGCCTTCGACCACATATCCGCAGCATAACTAACATTGCCTATTTCCACCTCCATAACATCGCCCATATCCACCCTTGCCTCAGCTCATCCGCTGCTAAAGGCCTCATTCACGCCTTTCTTACCTCTAGACTTGACTATTCCAACATACTCCTGGCTGGCCTCTTTTAATTCTGCCTACATAAACTAGAGGTGATCCAAAACTCGGCTGCCCGTGTCCTAACTCACACCAAGTCCTGTTCACCCATCACCCCTGTGCTCACTGACCTACATTGGCTTCGATTAAGCAACGCTTCGATTTAAAAATTCTCATCTTTGTTTTCAAATCCCTCCCTGACCTCCTCGCCCCCTCCCTATCTCTGTAATGTCCTCCAACCCCACAACCACCCCCCCCCCGCCCGAGATGTTGGCGCTCCTCTAATTGTGCCCTCTTGAGCATCCCTGATTATAATCACTGAACCATCGGTGGTCATGCCTTCTGTTGCCTGGGCCCTGAGCTCTGGAATTCCCTCCCTAAACCTCTCTGCCTCTCTATCGCTCTTTCCTCCTTCAACACGCTCCTTAAAATATACCTCATTGCGCTAATTTCTACTTACGCGGCTCGGTGTCAAATTTTTATCTCATAATACTCCTGTGAAGCATCTTCGGACTTTTCACTACGTTAAAGAAGCTTTATAAATACAAGTTGGTATTGTTGTTGTTGTTAGAATGTCTTTCTGGCTTTGCCTTGGTGGGTTGGGTTAAAGTGCCATTGGGGTCCCACTTCTGGAGGAAGCTAAAATTGGCAGCTTCGGGGAGAGTTAATATTCCCCACTATAGTGTCCCTGGGAATACACTCCACCCATTGGTACATCGGATTTGCAATCCGGAACTGGTGTACATCATAGGACCCCAATTTGCATATTATAAGAGGCTTCTTGCCTGAAACAGGCGGGCACTCCAGCCGCCCTTCATGGGCCCCTACCCAAGATTACAGTGGTGGGGGTGCTAGTATAAGCAGGGTGGTAATTGACCCAACACCATTTTAAGCCATACTGCCCTATTTTCCATGGGTGGAAGCAATTAAAATTGGACTCATTAGCATGCAAACGTTTAATCTATTTGTAGAATTGCTTCATCTGCTTTTTAATGGAGGCATTAACCCTTTCAAAATAAATGGGCTAACGCCGCAAGTAAAATAACAAACATAGGAATGCCTTCTAAATATGTTTATGTTTTTGTGTACCAATATTGGACAGTATAATTAGAATTCATGGGAGATATTGACTCAGATCCATTTTCTTCTTGTTCTGGCTATGAATATGGTGCCAGTATAAGAACACCAGGAATATAACCTGTGACACAATGAAATAAAAGGACTATTCGAATCACTAATTCTGGTGTTGTGGCTCAAGCAACAGACTCTAGCCATTGTGAGGATGGAATTGAAGACCTATGTATGTGTACCTAGATTTCTTCCACTGAACAGGGCCAATTTGAGTCTTTAGACCCCAATGCGGTTTAATTTGGATCACCATTGGTCATATAGCATTGGTCATATAGCATTGGCAATCATTGGTAATCCTGCCATTTTCAAACGAGGAATTTTAACCAACTATCAACAGCTACCAACATGACCATATGTTTGGAAAACTGATGTTGCAAAGCCAAGCCACTGGGATTGTTAGAAGACTGTTTTTGTTTTATTATGATTTTTCTAAATTTTATTTTCATCTGTACAGTTTTAGCTCTACCGGTTGTTTTGGAGGAGGAGGGTTGAAAGCAGAGAAGTCTTTAACCAGCGGACACCACAGTCTACCAGAGATCTTCACTGAACAAGTTTACAACCCAGTACCATATGAATTTAACTTTGAGATGCTAGTGCGAGGCCCATGTCTCCTCGCAGGTAAGAAATTTCAACGTATGCAATCTTTTAACGTCTTTTATTATCGATATTTACTATTCTCATCTAATACAGTGCATCTTTTAATTTGAATACTCACTGGATCAAGTCCATTTCGACTATCAGACGTTATTATAAAACAGAGAAATGGTGTGAAAGTTGGAATCCTATAGAGGCACTTTGTTGTTTTCTTCCAAGAATCCTTTTATTTCTTTGTGTGAGCTTATTTAGGATACATGACCAATTAAAACAGTTACAACAGTTACTGAGACTCGAGGCGGGGTTTGTGGATCCTGAATTATCCAGTGGCTGATTTGCAATGAGGTTTTTTACACCATTAGAAAAAATAAGGGGAAAGCATGTTAAATTCAGAGCTAATCACCCACACTGAATAAAAGTAAATACAATCATAAGAACATAAGAATTAGGAACAGGAGTAGTCCATCTAGCCCCTCGAGCCTGCTCCACCATTCAACAAGATCATGGCTGATCTGGCCGTGGACTCAGCTCCACTTACCCGCCCGCTCCCCGTAACCCTTAATTCCCTTATTGGTTAAAAATCTATCTGTGATTTGAATACATTCAATGAGCTAGCCTCAACTGCTTCCTTGGGCAGAGAATTCCACAGATTCACAACCCTCTGGGAGAGGAAATTCCTTTTCGGTTTTAAATTGGCTCCCCCGTATTTTGAGGCTGTGCCCCCTAGTTCTAGTCTCCCCGACCAGTGGAAACAACCTCTCTGCATCTATCTTGTCTATCCCTTTCATTATTTTAAATGTTTCTATAAGATCACCCCTCATCCTTCTGAACTCCAACGAGTAAAGACCCAGTCTACTCAATCTATCATCATAAGGTAACCCCCTCATCTCCGGAATCAGCCTAGTGAATCGTCTCTGTACCCCCTCCAAAGCTAGTATATCCTTCCTTAAGTAAGGTGACCAAAACTGCACGCAGTACTCCAGGTGCGGCCTCACCAATAACCTATACAGTTGCAGAAGGATCGCTCTGCTTTTGTACTCCATCCATCTCGCAATGAAGGCCAACATTCCATTCGCCTTCCTGATTACCTGCTACACCTGCAAACTAACTTTTTGGGATTCGTGCACAAGGACCCCCAGGTCTCTCTGCACCGCAGCATGTTGTAATTTCTCCCCATTCAAATAATATTCCCTTTTACTGTTTTTTTTCCCAAGGTGGATGACCTCACACTTTCCGACATTGTCTTCCATCTGCCAAACCTTCGCCCATTCGCTTAACCTATCTAAATCTCTTTGCAGCCTCTCTGTGTCCTCTACACAACCCGCTTTCCCACTAATCTTTATGTCATCTGCAAATTTTGTTACACTACACTTTGTCCCCTCTTCCAGGTCATCTATGTATATTGTAAACAGTTGTGGTCCCAGCACCGATCCCTGTGGCACACCACTAATCACCAATTTCCAACCCGAAAAGGACACATTTATCCCGACTCTCTGCTTTCTGTTAGCCAGCCAATTCTCTATCCATGCTAATACATTTCCTCTGACTCCGCGTACCTTTATCTTCTGCAGTAACCTTTTGTGTGGCACCTTATCGAATGCCTTTTGGAAATCTAAATACACCACATCCATCGGTACACCTCTATCCACCATGCTCGTTATATCCTCAAAGAATTCCAATAAATTAGTTCAACATGATTTTCCCTTCATGAATCCATGTTGCGTCTGCTTGATTGCACTATTCCTATCTAGATGTCCCGCTATTTCTTCCTTAATGATAGTTTCAAGCATTTTCCCCACTACAGATGTTAAACTAACCGGCCTATAGTTACCTGCCTTTTGTCTGCCCCTTTTTTTAAACAGAGGCGTTACATTAGCTGCTTTCCAATCTGCTGGTACCTCCCCAGAGTCCAGAGAATTTTAGTAGATTATAATGAATGCATCTGCTATAACTTCCGCCATCTCTTTTAATACCCTGGGATGCATTTCATCAGGACCAGGGGACTTGTCTACCTTGAGTCCCATTAGCCTGTCCAGCACTACCCCCCTAGTGATAGTGATTGTCTCCAGGTCCTCCCTTCCCACATTCCTATGACCAGCAATTTTTGGCATGGTTTTTGTGTCTTCCACTGTGAAGACCGAAGCAAAATAATTGTTTAAGGTCTCAGCCATTTCCGCATTTTCCATTATTAAATCCCCCTTCTCATCTTCTAAGGGACCATCATTTACTTTAGTCACTCTTTTCCGTTTTATATATCTGTAAAAGCTTTTACTATCTGTTTTTATGTTTTGCGCAAGTTTACCTTCGTAATCTATCTTTCCTTTCTTTATTGCTTTCTTAGTCATTCTTTGCTGTCGTTTAAAATGTTCCCAATCTTCTATTTTCCCACTAACCTTGGCCACCTTATACGCCTTGGTTTTTAATTTGATACTCTCCTTTATTTCCTTGGTTATCCACGGCTGGTTATCCCTTCTCTTACCGCCCTTCTTTTTCACTGGAATATATTTTTGTTGAGCACTATGAAAGAGCTCCTTAAAAGTCCTCCACTGTTCCTCAATTGTGCCACCATTTATCCTGTGTTTCCAGTCTACTTTAGCCAACTCTGCCCTCATCCCACTGTAGTCCCCTTTGTTTAAGCATAGTACGCTCGTTTGAGACACTACTTCCTCACCCTCAATCTGTATTACAAATTCAACCATACTGTGATCACTCATTCCGAGAGGATCTTTTACTTGGAGATCGTTTATTATTCCTGTCTCATTATACAGGACCAGATCTAAGATAGCTTGCTCCCTTGTAGGTTCTGTAACATACTGTTCTAAGAAACAATCCCGTATGCATTTTATGAATTCCTTCTCCAGGCTACCCCGTGCGATTTGATTTGACCAATCGATATGTAGGTTAAAATCCCCCATGATTACTGCCGTTCCTTTTTCACATGCCTCCATTATTCCCTTGATTATTGCCCGCCCCACCGTGAAGATATTATTTGGGGGCCTATAAACTACGCCCACCAGTGACTTTTTCCCTTACTATCTCTAATCTCCACCCACAATGATTCAACATTTTGTTCATTAGAGCCAATATCGTCTCTCACAACTGCCCTGATATCATCCTTTATTAACAGAGCTACCCCACCTCCTTTCCCTTCTTGTCTATCTTTCCGAATCGTCAGATACCCCTGTATGTTTAATTCCCAGTGTTGGCCACCCTGCAACCACGTTTCTGTAATGGCCACCAAATCATACCCATTTGTAATGATTTGTGCCGTCAACTCATTTACTTTATTTCGAATGCTGCGTGTGTTTAGATAGTGTTTTAATACTAGTTTTTAAACCATGATTTTTAGTTTTGACCCCTCCTGCAGCCCCTTTATATTCAGTGTCCCTTTTTGTTTTTTGCCTTGGGTTTCTTTGCCCTCCACTTTTACTCATCTCCTTTCTGTCTTTTGCTTCTGTCTCCTTTTTGTTTCCCTCTGTCTCCTTGCATTGGTTCCCATCCCCCTGCCATATTAGTTTAACTCCTCCCCAACAGCACTAGCAAACACTCCCCCTAGGATATTGGTTCCGGTCCTGCCCAGGTGCAGACCGTCCGGTTTGTACTGGTCCCACCTCCCCCAGAGCCTGTTCGAATGCCCCAGGAATTTGAATCCCTCCCTGCTGCACCACTGCTCAAGCCACGTATCCCCAAATGAATTGTGATGGGGGATTAAAAATTTACTACAACAAACAATTGTCTGCATCAGAAACTATTGCAGACAATGTTGTTCTAGTTATTCTGGTTATCTAAAGCAGCTCTAGTGCCAGCAATGCTCAGTATTCAGGGATATCCTTAGAATCTAGAGTGATGAAGCTGCTGAAAGAGGCTGATTTTCTTCTACTTCCAGCGACTTGGATGCAAACTGAGCACCCTTCCCATCCACGCTAAACCAGTAGGGATCAGAATTTGAATTTTACATACCATCAAAATGCCAAGAATTAATATAAAAAGATGGAAGAAAGGAAGCAGATCAAAATCAGAGCAGGAGAATAAGCAAACACGACTGGGTAATGTGGATATCCCCATTTAATTCCTACTCTAAAACCAGTCGACTTCTTGTACACAAAATTGGTTGGTTTCAGAGCACAACAGAGGCTGTGATAAACCCATCTGTTAGCAATATTCCCTGAATCTTATTGCAAGAGCTGACAGTAGCAGCAATAAATAATATGGATTCATTATAGGCAGCAAAGAAACTTGGAAGTATGGGTGGCTATGGAAACATAATAGGGTTTGAAAAGGCAAACAGTAATGAGTCACTAGAATTATCCACTACTTTTAAGAATATCAGAAAATAAGAAACAGGAGTAGCAGTGGGCCATTCGGCCCCTCGAGCCTGCTCCGCCATTCAGTAAGATTGTGGCTGATCTTCTACCTTTCCACACCATCTCCATATTCCTTGGATCCCTTAGTATCCAAAAATCTATCGATCTCTGTCTTGAATATACTCAACGACTGAACATCCACAGCCCTCTGGGGTAGAGAATTCCAAAGATTCACCACCCTCTGAGTGAAGAATGTTTTCCTCACCTCAGTCCTAAATGGCCGACTCCTTACTCTGAGACTGTGACCACTAGTTCTAGACTCCCCAGACAGGGGAAACATCCTCCCAGCATCTACCTTGTCATGCCCCTTAAGAATTTTATACATTTCAATGAGATCACCGCTTATATTTCTAAACTCTAGGGAATATAGGCCTAGTCTACCCAAATTCTCCTCATAGGACACTCGCCTCATCCCACGAATCAGTCTAGTGAACCATTGTTGCACTCCCTCTAAGGCAAATAAATCCTCCCTTAGGTAAATGAACAAAACTGTACACTGTACTCCACGTGTGATCTCTCCAAGATCCTAGATAATTGCAGTAAGACTTCTTGGAGCCAAAATTCAGCCTCCCAGTAAGGCCTCTGGCTGCCGAATGGCCACCGATTTTTCGTCGAATGGCCGCCGCTCGCAAAATTCTCCTCTGGGATTTTTCCGGCGATGACCATATCCTCCCCGCTCTCCCCACTTCCGCCCCCTGCTGCCGAAGCCTCCTAAGTGCATCATCAAAGCGCGCACTGCCGATGTCCTGCCCCGGAGGCGAAATTCAGCTGAGAAAGTCTTCCAGCCACTGGCCCGTGCACCCGTCAGCTTTTTCTGTCGGTGCACTGTTTGAAATGGCGGTGTGGTCACCATTAAAGGGGAGGGCGCACTGCTGTGGCCGCCATTTTTTTTTTTTTTTGTCGGCCGACTGCCAGGTCGGCCCGAGAATTATGCCCCCGGGTTCGGCCGGGCTGCCAACAGGCAGCCTGACACTCCCTCATGGGTGCTGGGTCACTGGCATGGCCGAAACCCTCCCTGGTGGCCCAGTGGACCGAACTTAAAAAGATACAGAGCTCGTAGCAGCCCTCCCCTTTAACTGACGTGGTGATGTGCCAGTGTGATGATGTCACCAGCCCGGCGCTGATGACTGACAGTGGCGGAGCCTCTGTTCCACCTCCACTTCCACCCCATTCCTGCTCCCATTATCACCGACTTCCGCCCCGCTCGAAAAATAATGACAAATAGCTGAATTTCGCAAGGCGGCCAAAACACTACAAAAACCGTAGGTGCGACTCGTTGACAGCGGGGGTGAATTTCGGCCTCCTTTACTCTTATACTCCAATCCCTTTGTAATAAAGTCTAACATACCATTTGCTTTCCTAATCGCTTGCTGTACCTGCATCTTAACTTTCAGTGATTGGTGTACATGGACACCCAGGTCCCTCTGAACACCAACACTTCCCAACCTCTCACCTTTTGAAAAATATTTTGCTTTTCTATTTTTCTTATCAAAGTGAATAACTTTTCCCACATTATATTCCATCTGCCATGTTCTTGCCCACTCACTTAACTTGTCTATATCCCTTTGCAGTCTTTTTGTGTCCGCCTCACAACTTACTTCCTCGCCTAGTTTTTTGTATCATCAGCAAACGTGGATACATTACACTTGATCCCCTCATCTAAGTCATTAATATAGATTGTAAATAGCTGAGGCCTAAGCACTGATCCTTGCGGTACCCCCTACAGCCTGTCAACCCAAAAATGCCCCATTTATTCCTACTCTCTGTTTTCTGTTCATTAACCAATCCTCAATCCATGCTAATATATTACCCCCAATCCCATGAGTCCTAATTTTATGTAATAACCTCTTGTGTGGTACCTTATCGAATGCCTTCTGAAAATCCAAATACACCACATCCACTGGTTCCCTCTTATCTACCCTGCTCGTTACAACCTCAAAAATCTCTATAACAGATCTGTCAAACACGATTTCCCTTTCATAAATCCATTTTGACTCTGCCCAATCATATATGATTTTCTAAGTGCCCTGTTACAACATCCCGAATAATAGATTCTAGCATTTTCCCTACCACTGATGTCAGGCTAACTGGCCTACAGTTCCCTATTTTCTCTCTGCCTTTTTTCTTGAATAGCAGGGTTACGTCTGCTACCTTTCAATCCATGGGGACCGTTATAGAGTTTAGGGAAGGTCAAAACCAATGCATCCACTATCTATGTAGCCACCTCTTTTAAAACCCTAGGATGTAGACCATCAGGTCCAGGGGATTTGTTGGCTTTTAGTCCCATTAATGTTTCCAGTACTATTTCTTTACTAACACTAATTTCTTTAAGTTCCTCATTCTCACTAGACTCTTGGTTCACCACTATTTCCGGAATGTTTTTTGTGTCTTCTTCCGAGGCGGCAGATGAAAGGTATTTGTTTTAATGTCTCTGCCATTTTCTTACTCCCCATTACAATTTCTCCTGCCTCAGCCTGTAAGAAACCCAAGTTTATTTTCACTAATCTCTTCCTTTTTACATGTCTATAGAAGCTTTTACAATCTGTTTTTATGGCTCTTGCTAGCTTACTCTCATTCTGTGTTCTCTCTCTTTATCAATTTCTTGGTCATGCTGAATTCTAAAATCCTCCCAATCCTCAGGCTTACTATTCTTTTTGGCAACATTATAAGCCTCTCCTTTTACTCTAATACTCTCTGTAACTTGTCTTTTTAGTTACCGTTGGACCAATCTTCTTGTGGAGTTATTATTCCTTGAGGGATTGTATATTCGTTGCGAATTAGGAATTGTTTTTTTAAATGTTTGCCCAAATTTTTCAAATGAAACTCTAGGTTTCATCACTGCCTCATGTGGATTTTACTACCAAAGGATATAAACACCACAGTCTTTAAATTTAAATATTGATGCCTGGACTTTAGTTAATTGGGGGAAAAGAGTCCTGTCCATTTTTTATCAGTTAGTTAAAAGGAATTGAGCAGGTTAAGATTAACATTCAGACTTGTGTAATTTAAAATAGTTCTTACAAAACTTAAGGTAACATTAAAAATACAAACCAAATTGTGAATTATTTTTAAGTAACTGAAAAGGAAGTTTTGCTCTCTCTTGCTCGTTCACTCTCTTTGGCCCCAATATTTATGGGGAGAAGGCGGGGGGCAGGTGTTCTGGATGGCGTCCAGTCTTTTACATTTTTTCTGCATTTGTTGGGTGGGAAAGCCTGTGGCACTAGGATGCAGCTGAGGATCAGAGAGTGTGGTCAGAGGGAGGGGGGAGGGGGGAGGGGGTGGGGGGGTCTTGTGGTCAGGGGAGAGATCGCGGGGTGGCTGAGAGCTTGGTCATAGGGGGAAGATCGTGGTCGGGGGTAGAGATTGTGTTGGGGAGGAGAGATCGTGGTTGGGGGAAAGATTGTCGTCGGGGTGAGGGATTACGGGGTCAGGGGGGGAGATTAGGGAGAGCCGGACATCGTGAAGCTGGAAGCAGGTAATCGTGTTGGGCCGGAGGAGGAAACATTCCTGCTCATCTTGGCCTGTAAGCAGTTCTGTAAATGCACTTATAGAAACATAGAAACATAGAAACATAGAAACATAGAAAATAGATGCAGGAGTAGGCCATTCGGCCCTTCGAGCCTGCACCGCCATTCAATGAGTTCATGGCTGAACATGCAACCTCAGTACCCCATTCCTGCTTTATCGGCATACCCCTTGATCCCCCTAGTAGTAAGGACTATATCTAATTCCTTTTTGAATATATTTAGTGAATTGGCCTCAACAACTTCCTGTGGTAGAGAATTCCACAGGTTCACCACTCTCTGGGTGAAGAAGTTTCTCCTCATCTTGGTCCTAAATGGCTTACCCCTTATCCTTAGACTATGACCCCTGGTTCTGGACTTCCCCAACATTGGGAACATTCTTCCTGCATCTAACTTGTCTAAACCCGTCAGAATTTTAAACGTTTCTATGAGGTCCCCTCTCATTCTTCTGAACTCCAGTGAATACAAGCCCAGTTGATCCAGCCTTTCTTGATAGGTCAGTCCCACCATCCCGGGAATCAGTCTGGTGAACCTTCGCTGCACTCCCTCAATAGCAAGAATGTCCTTCCTCAAGTTAGGAGACCAAAACTGTACACAATACTCCAGATGTGGTATCACCAAGGCCCTGTACAACTGTAGTAACACCTCCCTGCCCCTGTACTCAAATCCCCTCGCTATGAAGGCAAACATGCCATTTGCTTTCTTAACCGCCTGCTGTACCTGCATGCCAACCTTCAATGACTGATGTACCATGACACCCAGGTCTCGTTGCACCTCCCCTTTTCCTAATCTGTCACCATTCAGATAATAGTCTGTCTCTCTGTTTTTACCACCAAAGTGGATAACCTCACATTTATCCACATTATACTTCATCTGCCATGCATTTGCCACTTACCTGATGGATCCGACCCTTCTTGCTTCTTTTTACTTGCCGGGTTTCCCGAGGGCTGGGAAACCTGGCCGGATTAGGTTAAAAATAAAAAGCCTATAAAAAATGGAGGCACACACTCCCCTTAAATGCTTTGACCAACCAACATGCCTCCGAAGAATAGATTGGTCACCCGTCCACTGTCCCGCCTCTGTTAAAACCAGAAGTGGGCAGTTTGGGGTCATATTTGACATTTTTCAAATTTTAACTTCCCACCCAACCCAAACTTACCTGTTCTTGGGGGTTAACATGGTCTCTTCTCCCTCTCGCTCTCTCCCCCTCCCTCAAAATATGTGATAGGGGCTGAGAGCTTTTGATTTGCTTTCTCTGAACACAGAGGTGGAATGGCTGTAATATATATATATTTCAAATGCTTTGTAGTAAATGCTGTCAATGTTACAGTTGACGCAACTCTCCAGCTGTAGCACAAGTAAAGGCTCAAGTGTGTTTTCTTCCAGCACCCTTCCCTCGTCCAATTATTTTAGAGCCTTAATGAAAATGTCGTGGGTCAGAGAGGAAATTAAAGTGGTAAAGATCTGTCATTGTAAAACAGGGTAAGAAATTTAATTTAGCTGACAGAAATTCTGTTTCTTCCAGACTATGAAATTATTCATCACCTTTATAAAATATTCAAGGCAGACATATAGATGTAGAAATAATCAATAGTTTATGTCAATCTAGCAGATTGATTTCTACAGTTTTTGTATTAAACACAATTACTTCTGACAGAGGAAATCTAAAGAGTTTCCATACAATATGATCCCTACTGCAGTAAATCACTAAGTGTAAGCACAGTGCAACAAGGTTCTGAATAATAATAAGGGAGACATTATTTTTGTTGATAAATGTAAGAATTGGGCTGTAAAAATGCACAACTAATTGAATATACAAGAGATTGCTCTTACAGTGAAACTCAATTATTTTAATGGGGGAGGAGGAAGAGAAACTAAAATGGATCAGTTAAATACTGTTTGATGAATGTCAGGCAGGCACTCATGGTCAAACAAAAGGAATGAGCATGCTCATGGGGATGCAAGTAGCTCTGATCACAGTTCGTTATCCTACCTAATAGAAAAGGTTTTATTTTAGACAGACAGAGCAAGCATTAGCATTCAGCTTGAGGGTGGAAATCCAAGCCATCGTAATATTGGGCAGACCAGTTAGCTTCTGAGTCGGAAGTAGACAGGCCTGTCATGGGTGGGTGGGGGGGGTGGGGGGCGGGGGGTGACTCGGAGGTGCAGGATCCCATGTTGGTTTTGCAGCCCTACAGAAATACAGTAAAACTTGCCTGTGGGCTCCTCTTCAGCTGGGCCGCCAACTGTTGCTGGGCAGAGTGTGCATAGCTCGTGCTCCATCCAGTGCTGTACAAAAATGGCAAATGGGATCCTATGTATAGCATAGAACCCTGACTTGCATATTAAAAGAGCCAACCGGGCCTCTCTGCTGTAGGCCCAGGGAACGATCGCGGCAGCAACAGCGGCAGTGGGAATGGGCCAGTAGGTCATTCCCTCCATTTTCAGGGTATTCCTGGCCCATTTCTGCCGGATGGGAGGCCTCAAAATCATCCGCCAGGTTTCCTCAGTTTTTAATTTCTCTTGTTTTGTAGGTGTGGAGAGTCCCACACACGCACTACGGGCTGATGCGGATCCTATTGCCAGGTCTGCCTCAACTCTATACATCACATTGGCAGAGAAACACCAGTGTGACCGGAACCTCAAAATCATTTTACATCCGAGCGGTAAGCTTTATATTCTGTTTTGTAAGATTGATAGGACTGACAGCTATAATACCCTTGTTATAATACTTATAGCTGTGTGCAACATGTTGCATTTTGAATTGGAGACTGAGGGGATAATTTTAAGCTAACCTGTCCGGCGGGTTTGGGGCGGGTTCAGGTAGATATTTTACACCCCTCTCAATTTTACACCCCTCTCGACTTTACGCTCCATTGACTTTAATGGAGCATTACATCAGTCGGGTATAAACGGGTTTCCGACCCAAACACATCCAAGTGGGGTTGAGTTTTGTTCAATCACACAATTCTGCCAGTTTATCTCAAAAATAGAACCCTTTTGGGTTATGATCCTGACAAAGTCTGCCATCAAAACAAAATTCAGGATGCATAGGATCACCAGACAATGTTTCAAGCTCTATTTTGTGCCTGGTTAACCTTTGAAAACAAAAATGCGATATCTACTGGCTCACTGAGTGGGCACTGTGTGATACCTATGTTTTGTTTACAACAAATGTACTATTTTAATTGCATTTTGTAAATTAAGTTATGTTTTGTTAGTTTTGTTATGCTTAAAAATCAGGTTGGGTAGGCCATTCCTCCCCAACTCTTAGTGGTGCCTTACCTTTAAAGGAGGGAACTTAATGAATGGTCATGGGGTGGGTCTTTGCCTACTATAGAATAGGATCCTTTCAAGTTATACTTGGTTCAGCCTAGATTTTGCGATCAGCATTATTTTAACACTGGTGATAACATCCTTAACATCCGTCTGCCATATCACAAACTATCTACAGAACAGGCCAAAATCTCTCTGAACCCCACTACCCACATCACTTTACGTCATCAGAAACCCCGTATCATTCACAAATATTGAGAAAAGCAGAGGTCCCAGACAAATCCCTGTGAAGCACTACTGGTTCATTTTTCCCAGATGAAGCATGCTCCATTTATCTTCACCCTTTGTTTTCTGTTGCTAAACAAAATCTCTCTTCATCTTGATAATTTGTCATCTATTCTGTAAAGTCCTGCCCCTGCAGTACAGATTCACATGAGGCACATACTGAAGTCAAGGTCACTCAGGACCTGCACCTTTATTACACAGCTCTCGAATGCCACACTTGCCTGAGACCTGTCCTTATATACCTGTCTGGGACAGGTATCCAGTGTCTCCTGCAAGTGCATCCCTGGTGGTAAGGTAAGCTTGTGGTTACAGGTCATCTCAAGTTACAGTTATGTATAACATGGTAAGATACAGTTATGTACAGTAGTGTGAGATACATGACATCACACTCCCCCAAGGTCTTATTGTCTTTATAGGTTCAGTCTCTCAGGTGGTCTACGCTCTCGCGTGGAGCGTCTGAGTTGTTTGCCTTGGTGCCTGTTGTTCTTTCAGTGTGATTGCTGGTATCTCGCCTGGGCTGTCTGTTTCGTTCAGTGTGATTGTTGGTGTCTCGCCTGGGCTGTCTGTTGGGATTGCCCTTTCCTCAGGTTGTTCCCTCTGTCTGTCCATCAGGTGTGCTATGAGTTCCACATTGTAGTCTGCCTCTGGTTTCAGCAGTGTTGTTGGTAAATCTACTTTTGACTTGGTCTACATGCCTCCGGCAGGTTTGGTCATTGTTCATTTGTACCACCAGTAGCCTGTTTCCTTCCTTGCCTGTTACTGTCCCTGCAAGCCATTTGGGACCCCTGCCATAGTTTAGCACAAACACTTTGTCCCCTATCTCATTCCACCTCCCCCTCGAATTTCGGTCATGGGACTCGGTTAGCTTACGGCGCTTTGTCTCAACAATTTCATGCATATATGGGAGGATTAATGAGAGCCTTGCCTTTAAGGTCCGTTTCATTAATAGTTGCGTGGGGGGAACTCCAGTCAATGAATGCGGACGAGATCTGTATGCCAGCAGCAGTCGTGACAGGCGGCCCTGCAGCGTGGGATCTTGGATTTTAAGCATGCCTTGTTTAATGATCTGCATTGCTCGCTCCACCTGGCCATTGGAGGCCGACTTGAATGGTGCTGTCTTAACGTGATTTATGTCATGGTTACTTATAAAATCTTGGAATTCTGCGCCGGTGAAGCACGGACCATTATCACTGACCAATATGTCAGGAATTCTGTGCGTTGCGAACATGGTTCCAAGGCTCTCCACAGTGGCGGAGGTGGTGCTCGAGTTTAAAATGGTGCATTCGATCCACTTAGAAAATGCATCTACAACTACGAGGAACATTTTGCCCATGAATGAGCCCGCATAGTCTACGTGCATCCTCGACCACGGTTTGGTGGGCCAGGGCCAGGGGCTCAGGGGGCCTCCCTGGGAGCATTACTGAGTTGGGCACAAATGGTGCACCATCGGACGCAGAGCTCCAAGTCCGTGTCAATGCCAGGCCACCAGACGTGGGATCTGGCTATGGCCTTCATGAGAACGATCCCCGGGTGCTCGCAGTGGAGCTCCCGGACAAATGCCTCTCTGCCTCGCAGAGGCATAACTCCTCGGCTGCCCCACATCAGGCAGTCTGCTTTAAGTGACAGCTCATGCATGCGCCTATGGAAAGGTTTGATCTCCTCGGGGCAGGCATCGCGAGCCTCTGCCCAGTCACCAGTTAGGACACAGCTTTTTACTAGGGATAACGTGGGGTCGCTGGTCGTCCAGGTTCTGATTTGGCGAGCCGTCATGGGCGAACCTGTGGACTCAAAGGCATTGATTGCCATGACTATCTCACAGTCCTGTTCGTCAGACCCTTCCGTGGTTGCCAGGGGTAGCCTGCTGAGTGCGTCGGCACAGTTGTCTGTGCTGGTCTGTGCCTTATGGTGTAATCGTAAGAGGCCAGCATGAGTGCCCACCGTTGAATGCGCGCCGAGGCGTTGGCATTTATTGCCTTGCTCTTGGATAGTAGGGACGTGAGGGGCTTGTGGTCGGTTTCTAATGCAAACTTGGCCCCGAAAAGGTATTGGTGCATCTTTTTGACACCGTACACACACGCGAGCGCCTCCTTCTCAACCATACCGTACCCGCGCTCTGCCCGCGAAAGTGACCTGGAGGCATAAGCTATGGGTTGTAATTTACCCGCACTATTGACGTGTTGTAAAACGCACCCAACCCCATACGCTGACGCATCACATGTAAGAACTAGCTTTTTACCTGGATCAAAGAAAGCCAAAACACTGTTGGAACACAGAAGGTTGCGTGTCTTATTGAAGGCGCGTTCCTGGGCGTCCCCCCAAAACCAATCGCACCCCTTTCTGAGTAGCACGTGGAGAGGCTCCAGCAGTGTGCTTAAGTTCTGCATAAAGTTCCCAAAGTAATTGAGTAGCCTGAGAAAGGCGCGCAGTTCTGAGACATTCTGGGGCCTGGGTGCCAGGCAAATTGCTTCTGTTTTGGACTCTGTTGGGCGGATTCCATCAGCGGCAATGCTTCTACCCAAAAATTCAACCTCAGGTGCGAGAAACAGGCACTTGGATTTCTTAACTCTTAGGCCTACCCGATCCAACCGTTTTAGTACTTCCTCCAAATTGCGGAGATGGGGGTCGGTGTCCCTGCCCGTGATGAGTATGTCATCTTGAAATACAACCGTCCCCGGGATGGACTTGAGCAGACTCTCCATGTTGCGCTGGAATATAGCAGCTGCCGACCTGATGCCGAATGGGCATCGATTGTGCATGAAAAGGCCTCGATGTGTGTTGATGGTGGTGAGTAGCTTGGACTCTTCGGTCAATTCTTGCGTCATATACGCAGATGTGAGATCTAGTTTTGAGAAAAGTTTTCCTCCAGCCAATGTGGCAAATAAGTCCTCCGCTCTGGGCAGCGGGTATTGGTCCTGTAGGGAGACTCTGTTTATGGTAGATTTGTAGTCCCCACAGATTCGTACGGATCCATCAGGCTTCATGACTGGGACGATGGGACTTGCCCAGTCGCTAAATTCCACGGGTGAGATAATGCCTTCTTGCAGAAGCCTGTCCAGTTCATGTTCAATCTTTTCCCTCATCACATAGGGCACAGCTCTAGCCTTGTGATGGACCAGTCTAGCATCCTGTGTGATGTAGATTTTGACTTTAGCCCCTTTGAAGGTGCCCACACTTGGCTGAAAGAGATGTTCAAATCGACTTAGAACTGTTGAGCAGGAGGTCCGTTCCTCTGACGACATGGCGTGAACGTCATCCCATTTCCAGTTTAGTTTTGCCAGCCAGCTTCTCCCCAGCAGTGCTGGGAGATCTCCGGGGACAATCCACAGGGGAAGTCGGTTCACTGTCCCTTTGTGTGTGACTGAGAGCATGGCGCTGCCGAGGACTGGTACAATTTCTTTGGTATAGGTCCTTAGTCTGGTGTCGACCCTTGTGAGTTTTGGTCTGTCTCTTTTGTGCGGCCACAGCTGTTCAAATTGTTGAGCGCTCATGAGAGATTAACTCGCTCCCGTATCCAGCTCCATGTTGACGGGTATCCCGTTGAGTAGGACCCTCATCATTATTGGAGGCGCCTTGTTGTAGGAGCAGTGGCCATTGATCGTGTTGACCCGCTGTACATCGGTGTCCCGGGTACTGTCCCCACCGTCTTCTGGTTCGCTTTCCGACCCTTCCGATTTGTATACCAGCCGAGCTGCCGTTTTTCTGCACATGTGTGCCAGATGCCCTGTATAGTCGCAGTTTCTGCAAACAGCATGCTGAAATTGACACCCCCTTGATGAGTGCCTTCCCCCACATCTCCAGCACAGACCACTTCCATTGTTTCCGAAGGATGAGCTGCGTCTGGCTGATCTCTCTTGAGCTTCTCTCAGTTTGTAGTTGATTGCTCGCATTGTGGGTTGATGAGGTGTGAACGGCTGTTCATGTGGCCCTTGATGGCTTCTGGCGCCACTGCCTGCTGTTGAGGGCCTGCTCTCCTTAGTTCATCGGAGAACTCACATAAGCTAGCCAACCTCCGAAGTTCTGCTACGAAGTCGGGTATGCTCTGGCCCACACAGCGTCTGTAGTTGTAGAATCCTTGTCTGGCCATGTGTCGGCTGCTCGCTGGCTTCAGGTGGTCTCTTACCAGTGTGCTCAATTCTTCAAACGACTTGCTTGCTGGTTTCTCAGGTGCCAGCAGGTCCTTCATTAAAACGAATGTTTTCGAGCCACAGCTGGTCAAGAGATGGGCTCTTCTCTTGTCTGCCTTATCGTCGCCTAACCAGTCTTTGGTTACAAAGCTTTGCTGGAGCCTTTCTATAAAGTCCTCCAAATTATCTCCAGCATTGTATTTTTCATCTGAGCCGTTGTTCACCATTCTGTGGATTCTATAATCCCGTAACTCGTCGCCGCTGTAAAGTCCTGTCCCTGCAGTACAGATTCACACGAGGCACATACTGAAGTCAAGGTCACTCAGGACCTGCACCTTTATTACACAGCTCTCGAATGCCACAATTGCCTGAGACCTGTCCTTATATACCTGTCTGGGACAGGTATCCAGTGTCTCCTGCAAGTGCGCCCCTGGTGGTAAGGTAACCTTGTGGTTACAGGTCATCTCTGGTTACAGTCATGTATAGCATGGTAAGATACAGTTGTGTACAGTAGTGTGAGATACATGACATATTCCATGTACCTTAACTTTTCCTACTAGTTTCATAATTAGAACATAAGAATTAGGAACAGGAGCAGGCCATCTAGCCCCTCGAGCCTGCTCCGCCATTCAAAAGGATCATGGCTGATCCTTAGTTCACATGATTAACTTTGTTCAAGGCATTTTGAAAATCCAAGTAAACTACATCGACTAGATTATCCTCAGCCACTAGCCGAGTTACCTCTTCAGAGAGTCCCAGTAACTTTGGAAGGCACAGTCAATTACCTCTGAAACCATTCTGATTGCTCCCTATTATGCCTGTGCTCTTTAGAGTTTCATAACTGTATTGGCTTTACTCCCTCGCTAATTAAAAAAGTTTGCCACAAAGTCAGTAACCCTGTGCAAATTTAATTCAATAATAATTGTAGTAACGTGGGGAAAATGAATTTTAGGCAGCAGATTTTCGCCAGGAATACTGAGCCCAATTGTAATTTGCTCAGATGAGATCAGTTACTTCACTCCCGATCTGAGATCCAATCTGGCCTATCTAAATAACTCAGTCTCACACCAGCTGGAGCATTTACCCACTGAGTCACCAAAGAAGCTAAATACATATTTTTCCCAATACAAAAGCAAAATACTGAGGATGCTGGAAATCTGAAATAAAAACAGTTCTGAGGAAAGGTTACCAAGCTGAAACCTTAGCTCTGTTTCTCTCTGTACAGATGCTGTCTGATCTGCTGAGTATTTCCAGCATTTTCTGTTTTTATTTATATATTTTTCCTGCTAATTCGTATTACATTATACTTCCATGTGTAAGCCTACTTTCATGTGATGGAGGGGGGGAAAAGAAAGAAAGGGGGAAATTAATCAAAATTTAACAGAAAATTTTCCATTGGATTCAAGCTGCTTTAGTTAATTTTTCTAATGCTGACTTACTTTAAATAAATACCACACCTACTATATCTAATCCTTTATATTAATAAGGCATGTCATTGTTGTTATATATGTGGACTTGTATTTACTCTGTATAGCCACCAGAGGGCTCATTCCCCAGAATCCCAAGGGATCCCATAATCCCTTGGGAGCACAGGTATTTAAGGAGGCTTCACAGGTTGGAGAGGCACTCTGGAGACCTGCAATAAAAGACTAAGGTCACACTTTACTTTGAGCTCTCGGTATTCAGTCTGACTCTTTTTCCATACACAAAAACTGGCGACGAGATACAGATAGCGAACCCAAAGATGCAGAGAACAGTGGGCATCCTGGAGAAATTGTCGGAGGAAGATGGTTGGGAAACTTTTGTGGAGCGACTCGACCAATACTTCGTGGCCAACGAGCTGGATGGGGAAGAGAGCGCTGCCAAACGAAGGGCGATCCTCCTCACCGTCTGTGGGGCACCAACGTATGGCCTCATGAAGAATCTGCTCACTCCAGCGAAAACCACAGAGAAATCGTACGACGATTTGTGCACACTGGTCCGAGAGCATTTGAACCCGAAGGAAAATGTTCTGATGGCAAGGTACCGGTTCTACACCGACAAAAGGTCTGAGGCCAGGAAGTGGCGAGTTATGTCGCCGAGCTAAGATGCCTTGCAGGACATTGCGAATTTGAAGGGCGTTTGGAGCACATGCTCAGAGACTTTTTCGTACTTGGCATTGGCCACGAAACCAATCTTCGCAAACTTTTGACTGTAAACACCCCAACCTTGAGTAAGGCCATAGCGATAGTCCAGGCGTTCATTGCCACCAGTGACAATACGAAGCAAATCTCTCAGCACACAAGTCCTGCTACAAGTACTGTGAACAAAGTGATGTTGTTTTTGAATCGTAACGTACAGGGCAGGTCACACATACCTGCAGCTACATGTCCACAGATGTCTCAGAGTCCACCATCAAGGGTGATGAATGCAAGGCCATTAACACCTTGCTGGTGCTGCGGGGGTGATCATCGTTTCCATTCATGCCGATTCAAAGGGTGCGTTTGCAAGGGCTGTGGATCAATGGGACACCTCCAATGAGTGTGCAGGCGAGCTGCTAAGTCTGGTAAACCTGCAAACCACCATGTTGCAGAGAAGGATCACGACGAAACAGAGCCTCAGATAGAGGAGGCAGAGGTACATGGGGGTGCACACCTTCACCACGAATTGTCCTCCGATAATGCTGAATGTTGAAATAAATGGACTCCCGGTGTCAATGGAGCTGGACACGGGCGCAAGCCATGGGCAAAAAGACTTTCGAAAGGTTATGGTGCAACAAGGCCTCAAGGCCAGTCTTAACTCCAATTCGCACGAAACTAAGAACTTTCACAAAAGAACTGATTCCTGTAATGGGCAGTGCTACCGTAAAGGTCTCCTACGATGGAGCGGTGCACAAGCTACCACTCTGGGTGGTACCGGGCGATGGTCCCACGCTGCTCAGCAGGAACTGGCTGGGAAAGATATGCTGGAACTGGGATGACTTCTGAGCGCTATCGCCCGCTGACGACACTTCGTGTGCCCAGGTCTTAAACAAATTTCTTTCGCTGTTCGAACCAGGCATAGGGAAATTCCAAGGAGCAAAAGTGCAGATTCACCTAATTCCAGGGGCGCGACGATTCTATCACAAGGCGAGAGCAGTACCGTACATGATGAGAAAAAGGGTAGAGATTGAGCTAGACCGGCTGCAATGAGAGGGCATCATTTCACCGATCGAGTTCAGCGAGTGGGCCAGTCCTATCGTCCCAGTCCTCAAGGGAGACGGCACCGTCAGAATCTGTGGCGATTACAAAGTAACTATCAATCGTTTCTCCCTGCAGGACCAATACCCACTACCAAAGGCTGAGGACCTCTTTGGCGGGAGGAAAGACGTTCACGAAGCTGGATCTGACTTCAGCCTACATGACGCAAGGACTGGAGGAATCATCGAAGGCCCTCACCTGCATCAACACGCACAAAGGCCTTTTTGTTTATAACAGGTGCCATTTGGAATCCGATCAGCGGCGGCGATATTCCAGAGAAACATGGAAAGTTTACTGAAGTCAGTCCCGCACACCGTGGTCTTCCAGGACGACATCTTGGTCACAGGTCGGAACACAGTGGAGCATCTGCAGAACCTGGAGGAGGTTTTTAGTCGATATAACCACGTGGGCTCAGGTTAAAATGCTCGAAGTGCGTTTTCCTGGCACCTGAAGTGGAGTTCCTGGGAAGGAGGATTGCGGCGGATGGCATCAGGCCCACCAACGTGAAGATGGAGGCAATCGAGAACGCACCGAGGCCACAGAACGTGACGGAGCTGCGGCCGTTTCTGAGACTCTTGAACTACTTTGGTAACTTCTTACTGGGTCTCAGCACACTGCTAGAACCACTGCATGTCTTACTATGGAAAGGGGGCGAATGGGTTTGGAGCAAAAGCCAAGAAAATGCCTTTGTAAAAGTGAGATAATTTTCCAACAGTCTATCAACTCTGGATCAGTTCCTATGGACTGAAGGGTAGCTAATGTAACACCACTTTTTAAAAAGGGAGGGAGAGAGAAAGCGGGTAATTATAGAGCGGTTAGCCTGACATCAGTAGTGGGGAAAATGTTGAAATCAATTATTAAAGATGAAATAACAGCGCATTTGGAAAGCAGTGACAGGATCGGTCCAAGTCAGCATGGATTTATGAAAGGGAAATCATACTTGACAAATCTTCTGAAATTTTTTGAGGATGTAACTAGTAGAGTGGACAGGGGAGAACCAGTGGATGTGGTATATTTGGACTTTCAAAAGGCTTTTGACAAGGTTCCACACAAGAGATTGGTGTGCAAAATCAAAGCACATGGTATTGGGGGTAATGTACCGATGTGGATAGAGAGCTGGTTGGCAGACAGGAAGCAGAGAGTCGGGATAAACGGGTCCTTTTCAGAATGGCAGGCAGTGACTAGTGGAGTGCCGCAGGGCTCAGTGCTGGGACCCCAGCTATTTACAATATACATCAATGATTTGGATGAAGGAATTGAGTGTAATATCTCCAAGTTTGCAGATGACACTAAACTGGGTGGCGGTGTGAGCTGTGAGGGGGACGCTAGGAGGCTGCAGGGTGACTTCGACAGGTTAGGTGAGTGGGCAAATGCATGGCAGATGCAATGGATAAATGTGAGGTTATCCACTTTGGGGGCAAAAACACGAAGACAGAATATTATCTGAATGGTGGCAGATTAGGAATAGGGGAGGTGCAACGAGACCTGGGTGTCATGGTTCATCAGTCATTGAAAGTTGGCATACAGGTACAGCAGGCGGTGAAGAAGGCAAATGGTATGTTGGCCTTCATAGCTAGGGGATTTGAGTATAGGAGCAGGGAGGTCTTACTGCAGTTCTACAGGGCCTTGGTGAGGCCTCACCTGAGATATTGTGTTCAGTTTTGGTCTCCTAATCTGAGGAAGGATGTTCTTGCTATTGAGGGAGTGTTACGAAGATTCGCCAGACTGATTCCCGCGATGGCATGACTGACATATGAGGAGAGACTGGATCAACTGGGCCTTTATACATTGGAGTTTAGAAGAATGAGAGGGGATCTCATAGAAATGTATAAGATTCTGACAGGACAGGTTAGATGCGGATAGAATGTTCCTGATGTTGGGACAGTCCAGAACCAGGGGACACAGTTTTAGGATAAGGGGTAGGCCATTTAGGACTGAGATGACGAGAAACTTCTTCACTCAGAGAGTTGTTAACCTGTGGAATTCCCTGCCGCAGAGAGTTATTGATGCCAGTTCATTGGATATATTCAAGAGGGAGTTAGATATGGCCCTTACGGCTAAAGGGGATCAAGGGGAGAGAAAGCAGGAAAGGGGGAAGGGGTACAGAGGGAATGATCAGCCATGATCTTATTGAATAGTGGTGCAGGCTTGAAGGGCCGAATGGCCTAATCGTGCACCTATTTTCTATGTTTCCATGTTTCTATGAGAAAATTATTATGCTCAAACAAATTGCTTGTGTTGTATGATCCATGTAAGCGTTTGGTACTAGCATGTGATGCGTCGTCATATGGCATCGGGTGTGTATTGCAACAAGCTAATGATTTTGGGAAACTGCAACTGGTTGCTTATGCATCCAGGACTCTGTCTAAGACTGAGAGAGCCTACAGCATGATTGAAAAAGAAGCGTTAGCGTGTGTCTATGGGGTAAAGAAAATGCATCAATACCTGTTTTGGCTAAAATTCGAATTGGAAACTGACTATAAGTTACTTATATCCCTGTTCTCCGAGAGTAAAGGGATAAATACCAATGCATCGGTCCGCATCCAGAGATGGGCGCTCACGTTGTCCGCATACAACTACGCCATCCGCCACAGGCCAGGCACAGAAAACTGAGGCGATGCTCTCAGTAGGCTGCCATTGCCCACCACGGGGGTGGAAATGGCGCAGCCCGCAGATCTAGCCATGGTTATGGAAGGATTTGAGAGTGAGCAATCACCCGTCACTGCCCGGTAGATCAAAACCTGGACAAGCCAGGACCCCTTATTATCTCCAGTCAAAAGCTGTGTGCTTCACGGGAGCTGGTCCAGTGTCCCAGTGGAAATGCAGGAAGAGATAAAGCCGTTCCAGCGGCGCAAAGATGAAATGTCTATACAGGCAGACTGCCTTCTGTGGGGCAATCAAGTAGTGGTCCCCAAGAATGGCAGAGACACCTTCATTAATGACCTCCACAGTACCCACCCAGGCATCGTAATGATGAAAGCGATAGTCAGATCCCACGTGTGGTGGCCCGATATCGATGCGGACTTAGAATCCTGCGTTCACAGATGTAATACATGCTCGCAGTTAAGCAATGCACCCAGGGAGGTGTCGCTAAGTTTATGGTCTTGGCCCTCCAAACCGTGGTCTAGGGTACACGTCGACTATGCAGGCCCGTTCTTGGGTAAAATGTTCCTTGTTGTTGTAGACGCGTATTCCAAGTGGATTGATTGGGAGATAATGTCGGCTAGCACGTCCGCTGCCACTACTGAAAGCCTGCGGGCCATGTTTGTCACAATGCTGAGTTCAAAGAATTCATGACCCGTAACGGGATCTATTGTGTTCCTAACACAGATGAGACTGCACACAGGGAGGTTAAAGTAACAGTGACCTCAGTCTTTATTAAGACACTCTAGAGTGAGGAGCAGGCCTTACGGGCCGGCTTATATACAGTGCTCCCAAAGGATGCTGGGATCCCTTGGGACTTCAGAGGATGTGCTCCCTGATGGCGGAATATGGGAGTGCATGCTTTACAGATACAGGATCAAACATGTCACATCTGCCCCCGTTTGAACCAGCGTCCAATGGTCAGGCAGAGAGAGCAGTACAAACCATCAAGCAGGGCTTGAAGAGAGTAACTGAAGGCTCACTGCAGACTCGCCTATCCAGAGTCCTGCTTAGCTACTGCACGAGACCCCGCTCACTCACTGGGATCCCACCTGCTGAACTGCTCATGAAAAGAGCACTCAAGACAAGGCTCTCGTTAGTTCACCCTGATCTACATGAACAGGTAGAGAGCAGGCGGCTTCAACAAAGTGCGTACCATGATAGCACAAATGTGTCACGCGAGATTGAAATCAATGATCCTGTATTTGTATTAAATTATGGACAAGGTCCCAAGTGGCTTCCCGGCACTCTCGTGGCCAAAGAGGGGAGCAGGGTGTTTCGGGTCAAACTTTCAAGTATACTCAAGTATACTTGGACCAAATCAAACTCAGATTCAAGGACTATCCTGAGCAACCCACCTTGGACCCTACTTTTTTTGATCCCCCAACAGACACACCAGTGGCAACCGACACCACGGTTGACCACGAAGCAGAATCCATCATCCACAGCAGCCCAGCAGGGCCCAACACACCAGGCAGCCCAGCAAGGCCAGCTGCACAGCAGCCCAGCGAGGGCCCAACAAATGATTCAACAACACCAGCTTTCACACCGAGACGATCAACCAGGGCAAGAAGGCCCCAGATCGACTCATATTGTAAATAGTTACATTATTGACTTTGGGGCGGGGGGGGGAGTGTTATATATGTATACTTGCATTTACTCTGTACAGCAACCAGAGGGCTCACCCATTGGAGTCCCAAGGGATCCCATAATCCCTTGGGAGCACAGGTATATAAAGAGGCTTCACAGGTTGGAGAGGCACTCTGGAGACCTGCAATAAAAGACTACAGTGTTCAGCCTGACTCTTTCTCCATACACAACAATTATATTTGGCAACATTTTGTTTGTTATTGGAGTGGCTCCAACTTTCTCAGACTCAACTGTCCAACATGTGGGATCATTTCTAATTAGAATAAACATTTAACATCAGTGCACAGGTGTAGTTGCAACAGGTAACTCTGAACTTTCCGGTGAGCGTGATGTTTCAGAATTTGACCTTTCAGTGTCAGCTGTGACTCAGTGGGCAGCATTCTCGCCTTTGAATCAGAAGGTTGTGGGTTCAAGTCCCACTCCAGGGACTTGAGCACAAAAAAAATCTAGGCTGACACTCCAGTGCAGTGCTGAGGGAGCACTGCTCTGTCAGAGGTGCCGTCCTTCAGATGAGATGTTAAACCGAGGCCTCATCTGTTCTCTCAAGTCGAAGAAGAACAGAGCAGTTATCCCTAGTAGCCTGGCCAATATTTATCCCTCAATCAACATAACAAAAAAACAGATTATCTGGTCGTTATCACATTGCTTTGTGGGAGCTTGCTTGTGCATAAATTGGCTGCTGCATTTCCTACCTTACAACAGTGACTACACTCCAAAAGTACTTCATTAGCTAAAAAGTGCTTTGAGACGTCCGATGGTCGTGAAAGGCGCTATATAAATCCAAGGGGACGAAATTCGGTTGCTAACATCAGCTGATAACGCCGGCGTTAGGGGTTAACTGGGCAGCAGTGGGTTGTCGCCGGTGCTGGGTGCTGTTGACACCTGATGCAAAATTGGGTTGTGGGTTTTTAAGGGCGTTAACATTTAACGTCCCATCGGCTAACGTCGTGGAAATCATGTTACTTCGCATACAACACCTCCTTGGCGCCGGTCTCGCCAAATACACTTTTGCTGCCTCACCGGCTGGCGATGATGACGCCTGAAAAAGTTGTCGTGCACAAGGCGGGGAAACGAATCTGGGGCGTTAGTTAAAGGGAGTTCGCGGTGCGTGCTGTGTTGGCTGCTCACACAGTTCGACGGTAGTGGCGTCCTGCGGCTACTGAATCCTAAGCTTCAGTACTAGCATCTTGAAACATTGTTGGGTTCAACATTGGATAAATTTGGAATTATCATATCGCTGCTACCTCTGCAAAGTTATGGGGGCAGTGATCACACACCACATCGCCCTGCGGTGAAGACTTCAAAGGCGCCGGCTGTAGAGACGGCTTATGGCAAATGTGGATGCTCGCCAGAGGAGAGACCCCAGACGGCGGGGCAAGAGGCCGTACAGTCACAGAGTTTACCGTGCGCATTATTGTTACCTTGAGATGTCCAAGGAGCAGTGTATAAGAAGGCTGAGGTTCCACAAGGTGGTGGTCACGGAGCTCTGCCATCTCTTGCAGACAAAACTGGAAGCTGACATCGGCACTCGGACCTCATTTTCAGTGGCAGTGAAAGTGACAATAGCCCTCAACTTCTATGCTACCGGTTCCTTCCAGTCTCCTGTAGACAATATATGCAACATCACGCAGTTTTCAGTATATTGCTGCATTCGCCAGGTGACCAACGTTCTCTACAGCAAATGATTGGACTACATCAAGTTCAGCATGTCCAAGGAAGAGCTGGATGAGCGCTCCCTTGGTTTTGCCGGGATAGTGGGCTTCCGCAGGGTGCAGGGAGCCATTGATCGTACGCCCCAAGGTGGAGAGGTGTATCGGAATCGCAAAGGATTCCACTCCCTCAACATTCAGCTGGTCTGCGATCACAGGCAGATGATCCTCGCTATCAATGCCTGCTATCCCGACAGCTGTCACTATGCCTTCATGTTGCGGGAGAGCAGTGTGCCACAACTCTTCCAGCCACTGCATGAAGGCCGTTCTCTGCAATCCATCCATAACAGAGTGCTGCCCCCCATGCTGAGGTCACGCAGTCCACAGCCAGGCCTTCCAGGACCCGAGCTGGTCTTGAACTTTCTGCTACGTGATCATGTGTGGCTGTGGCTCACCAGCCTTGCTGCAGGCTCTGAAACCCCATTGAGGAGGAGCAGTAGGTATGGGAGGTGGGAGGTGGGAGAAGGGAAGGGGTGGTAACACACTCTACAACACCAATTAAAGAGGTGTGGGAAGGTGGCCACAGATCCTCACCGTGTTAAGATATGACCCAGCAAACAATTGCTTGATAGTCAACAGAGATGACTATCGTGTTGGAATGTGAGCTGATGTAAATTGCTGCACTTGGATGAACGAAGAAATAATTGTTAGCATGTCGCCAGAGATGGCTACCTTGTTGGAAAATTAACTGATATCAATAATTGTACTTGGATATTGTTGAGAATGTTTGAAGGGGTCTTGTGGGTCTGATTATTTGTTGTGGATGAAAGCGTTGTCTTGTGCTTGTTTTCAGAACACCATGGTTTGTGTGTTTAATAAACAAAGTTTAGATTCTTCACATTATTGTGCTGCGATTGATGTACACGGATGGTTGCAGGGTGGGGAGCGATGTGTTTAGTCGATGCCGAGGTGTACAGACTGGCAATTCGACTCGCCTTGAGTCATTCGTTGGCGATGTGTGATGAGTCTCTGACGAGCAGCCCTTCCAGCCGCAGCATTGTCCTCATTGGCTGGAGCTCCTCATCTGCCTCCTCATTATCATCATCCTCCTGAGATGGGTCATCCATCCCTGGTGGTAATGGCTGGCCCCTCATGATGGCCAGGCTGTGCAGCATGCAATACACAACAGTGAACATGGAGATTTTATAAGGTGAGTACTGGAATGTCCCTCGAGTGTGATCAAGGCAGCGGAAACATTGCTTCAGAACCCTGATAGTTTGCTCGCTAATGGCCTGGGTTATGGTGCGGCTGGTGTTGTGGCGCTGTTCGGTAGGCGTGGTGGGATTGCAGAGGGGTGGGATCAGACAGGGGGTCACACAATATCCTTTGTCACCCAGGCAAAGATGGAATGACATCGTCCTGAGAGACAACATTACGTTCCAACAAGCCCAACACGGTGCTACTCCCCCGGGGTAGAGCCCCGTCATCTGCAGCAGTCTGGATGAGCACAAATTGCTGCACTGCTTTGGCAAGGTTAGGTTCCCCGTTGAACTAATGGGGCTCCAGACAGGATGGCAGGGGTTAGTGTGTCCGTGGAATCAAGTTGCCTCTGCATTAAGACTGACTGTGACTACAGTACAGCACGGAGCTGATTGATGCCACCATGCACTGACGACATTACAGTCTGCAGGCCTACAATAGCCTTGTGCTCAATGGACACTGCAACGTCAGCCATAGCCCATGGCACTATGTCTGGCACCCCATGGTCACTGTTTGCATCCAACATCCGTTGGTATCTACCAAGGATGGGCTTGGTGGGCTGCTGAGAAGCATGAGTAATAGTTGAGTTAGACTCCACCACCTCACAGCTAGTGCATCGAGTTGCTGTGTAACTGCAGGGATTGTCTTGTGACAACTTCTAGTTCCAGCTCATCATCAGAGAGCTGCTGAGCATCACTCAGGTGTGCACTCCCCCTCTGGGGAGCTGGCCCCCAGGCTTCCCCCTCCCCTGTGATGTCCCTGAGCATCACCCACCACTGCCTCCTCAACCATCCCTTCCTCAACAAAGCTGCTGGTCCCGCTCTCAGATGCTGCTGGCACCTGACATGACATGACCTGCGTGACATTGAATGAGATGTCCTACTCCTCCTCCTCGGCAGCATCTCCACCAGTGGAAGGCTCAAGTGAAAGTGGAAAGCACAAAAACAAAGATTGGTTAACTGCAGGGGAGGAGGCCAGGAGCAGGAAAGGCATTCGAGAATGCCAGTCCCGTGGAAAGAGCTGAAGGATTGTGGTGTCAGGCCTAAGTGGCCCGCTGGATGCTGCAAAGGAACTCAACATACCGTCACTGACCCCAGGGGGAGTCGGCCTCACCCACCGCCACGGCACCAATTTGAACGCCCATCAGGACTGAGACGCATTCCTCCAATGGAGTGAGGTCCTGCAATTCAGAGTCCCCTCCTCCAGTCCTCATCTGCTCCCTGCAGTTGTGGGTGAGCTTCGCCTGTAAGATTAAAGAGAATGTCTAAGTTAGAGCCCTTCTATCAGTGTGTCCCAAGTGCCTTACATAGTTTAGTGGATGTTACTGTATGAGTCTTCACAGTTCAATGTAACTTTCATCAGTTCAATGTAACTTTCATTCACTGCGTGGACATGCTGTGGCGATCCTTGAGTGAGTTGGCCAGGACCTTACAGTAATGGGGAGGCTACTGTCTTCGAGATGAATATGAAGACTGAGGAGTTAACAACATGAGGGGTGGGTCTGCAGAACCTAGTACCAAGGTTAACAGCACATGAAGGTCCTTGCTGTGGGTGAGGCTTCAAATGGGAACCTTCCATCTGGCTTCACACACATAGAGCATGGATTCCCAAACACTACACTGAGCATTACATGTTGATGTTTAAAATTAAAGATACTCATCTTCACCAGCTGCATCATGTCGTTCCACTTCTTTCTGCATTGATTGGCTGTCCTTACCACCGTGTCACTCATAGACACTCGTTTCTGCGATTTCCCTCCGCAGCCGTCTGTATGGTTGTGGTCTCGTCCCAGTCTCTGTCCTGAGCAACTCCCACCGCCTCTCCGGGGCATCAAGGAGTACATCCACGGCAGCATCGGAGAACTGGTGGACACGCTGACCAGCTGCTACTGGGTCTGCCATGCTCACCATCAGCGTGAGTGCGTAGGAAGCGAATATACCCACGAGGTGTCCAATCAACGCCTCAATGGAATCCAGGTGGTGCCACTATATCTGTGGTGCAGCTCCAAATGCTGCCTGTCGCCCGAATGTTGACGCCCCGCTTAAGGGCCCACTTAACGTCACTTACCGCCTTCAGGTATGTGTGTAACACCATGATTTAACACTGCAATTCACTGTTCAGGCAGAAAAACTGAATTTCGAGGCTGCTCTTAACGCTTGGCGTTAAAAGATCCTCTCAGCCGGTAACACCGCCTCAAAAACGGCGATACCCAATTTCGGTCCCCAAGTCTTTCAAATCTTTCTATCAAATAGTTCCTGTGGAAGGGGGATGAAACATGAATTACTCTGAAAATGTGAAATGCATGACAGAATTTTCTTTAGAGGCACTGTAAATGTATGCATTTTGTCCTTTTCTGTTCTACAGAGCCTCATGTTCCACACATTCTACTTGAGGGAGGCAGCATGAGTTTTGAGGAGTATGAGCAACGCATTAAAAGTAGGCGTGACTTCAGCAGAGCAATGAAGAAAGACTCTAACACAGACAAAAAGGTAAGAGTCAGCCTTTCAAAATAACACGTGCAAAAAGGTCATCAAGAAGCACGACTTTTTTTAACCACAAAGACGTTGCTGCTGGAGGCTAATCTTCTGGAACGTATAAAGAACAGTCCTCTTGAAACAATTGGCTGCTAGGTTACAACTGCAGCAAATTCACAAAGCACCAGACCTTGGGGATGAAATTCTGTCACGCCTCTGTTGCGGCGTTAATGCTGGTGGAGCGGTACATTTTTCCCCGGGAAATGGTTTGCGTTTCCAGCCGCAAAATTTACCAGCTGGGCCGTGGGTGTGGAGCGGAGCACTAGGGGAGGCACTCCACACCTCTTTTCGGCTGAGCAACTGAAAATCGCGAGGTAAACAGCCGGTCTCAGAGCGCTCTAAGAGAGGCTCCCATGAAAAATAAATCTGAAAATAGCCCATCAAAAACATCCCCAATACATTACTGACGCCACCACAACATAAATCGCAAAAATAAAAAACAATCACACTTACCTCAGGTCGATATTACTTACAACACTGCTGCCGCTACAGCTGGAATGGCAGCTTCCACAGGCGTTCCCACTAGGGGGCGCTACCGATCAGACGCCAACCAAATATCCAGACGGTGTTGCAACCGGGGGCACTGTCAGATGAGATGTTACCGGCGGTATTTTCCGGGCGGTAATGCTCCGCGCCCCCTCGAAACCGGCACCGAATATTCCGTCGGGGCACTGGAAAATGGCTGCCTGCCCAGAAGTGCTTACTGCCACCATCGTCACCCCTCCGGGGCAGCAGAAGACTGAAAACCCAGTTCCTTGTGTCTACTCTGTTAATGCTTTGAAGAAAAGGACTCGTTAGCCTTTGATGGAGAAAAAAATAAGCAGGTGTGACTAGAATGCTGCCAGTTGTATTGTCACAAGTTCCCTTGTACACAGGACACTTTACTGTTTAAGCCCCCAGTTAATGGATGAAATCATGAAATAGAAGAGCAGAATAAATCCCGTATTGCCGAGATTATTAGCATGCCGTTGTCCAAACTGTTACGTGTAATCAAACATTAATACTGAAATGTCGAATAAATAGTTCAAATGAGGCAATGTGAGATCAATTTTTGTTAGCCTGGGATTAACATATAATCATGCAAGAAATTATAAGAAACAGATTAGGAGATCCCAAAAACTTCCATCCCCATTATAACAAAGTCCAATGTTCTGCAACACAAATTACATATTAATGATCCACAGTCATTTAGTAGTTGCAATAGTCGATCCATAAAAAAAGAGAATAAGTTGATTGACCATCTGAAATTAATTTATAAAATGAGGCTCCAAAGGAGGGTTGCTGCCATTTATTTAATTTTATTGTATGCCATCTGCCCAGGTTTCGAGGGAGTGTGAAATAAATTTGTAGCTTGCACCAAAAGCACTTAATTAAACAAACACACGGCAAACAGGAAATGTGCTCTTCTTCCCAAATACACCATGTGCTACTCCCCAGGCAATTCCTTTGGTACTTAATTCTACAGAGGCCGTAATAAGATGTTTATACACATTCTTGGGGCAGTATCAAACCCTCAGGCTAAACTCCATTGCATTCATAGTCTGTGAGCTTACAGTTACCTCGTGTGAAAAGGGACAATGCTCATTCAATGCAGAAAGAAGTGCAGTCAGAATAGAAGAAAAGTAAGAAAACAGCATTTATATAGAACTTTTAATATTAGTGCTTCACAAATAAATGTAAGAAAACAAAGCGAGAGTTTTGGAGGGAAGAGATGGTTTTTCAAGAAGGTTCTTAAAGATATAGAGAGTGGTACCGAGGTGCAGAGTTTCAGAGAGTAGAACCAAAGCAGTTGAAGGTCCTGCCACAATAGTGGGGTGAAGGTGGTGGTTCAAGGGATGGAGCATTAGGAGGGCATTTAGGGTTGGACAAGAATTCAGCAATAGGTTGAGGTGAGGTCATAAGAAGGAAAGAAAGACTTGCATTTATATAGCGCCTTTCACAACCACCGGACGTCTCATAGCCCTTTACAGCCACTGAAGTACTTTTGGAGTGTAGTCACTGTTGTGATGTGAGAAGCACAGCAGCCAATTTGTGCACAGCAAGCTCCCACAAACAGCAATGTGATGATGGCCAGATAATCTGTTTTTGTTATGTTGGTTGAGGGAGAAATATTGGCCAGGACACCAGGGAAAACTCCCCTGCTCTTTTTCAAAATTGTACCATGGGATCTTTTACATCCACCTGAGAGTAAACGGGGCCTCGGTTTAATGTCTCATCCGAAAGATGCCACCTCTGACAGTGTAGTGCTCCCTCCGCACTGCACTGGAACGTCAACCTAAATTTACGTGCTCAAGTTCCGAGAGTGGGACTTGAACCCACAACCTTCTGAGTCAAAGACGAGTGTGCTACCCACTGAGCCACAGCTGACATGGTCATGGAAGTATTTCTGGATGAGGACAAAGATTTTAAAATAATAGGGTAGTAATTCGACTTATCTCAACATTCTTCTCTCAACCAATACTGCCAAAGATTAACTAATCGCTTATCTTTTGTGGGAGGTTGCTGGTATAAACTGTCTTTTCGAGATAACCATGCTACATTTCAATAGTAGTTCATTGTGTGATGTGTTTTGATATGCCTTGACATGACAAGGTCAATAGATCAATGCAACTACTATTCCCAACATTCTATGACTCTGGCTACAATCCCATTATGTTATAACATGTAAAAATAATACTGTAACTGTGAAAGATTTCGATGACAATGAGTACCTTCTTCTTGTAGGTTGATTTTGTGAGGAAGCGTTTTCATAAAGACATCACATTCAATCCTGTGCTGATGCTGAACTTCTGCCCTGATCTCCACGGCATCCCAACAGATTTTGGAAATGTGACCAGAGAAATGATATTCCTTATCGACAGAAGCGGCAGTATGAGTGGCGTTAATATAGAGAAAATAAAAGTGGGTTACTTACAAATATACATGAATTTTGAATAAGTCAAGAAAGATTTTAAATATATTTATTAGTACTTCAGTAAAATCCATATACAGTATCTGTTGGAAGTTCTTTTTAATAGGTCTCAGTTGGTTGATTATTATTGCTATAAGTTATTGCTTATTTTTTCAAATTCATTCTCAGGATAGGGGCATCACTGGCAAGTCTGGTTTTTATTGCCTATCCCTAGTGGCCCTGAGATGGTAGTGGTGGGACAACTGAATGGCTTGCTAGGCCACTTCAAAGGGCAGTTAATAGTCAACCACATTGGTGTGGGACTGGAGTCACATATAGGCCAGGACTGAACTTTATAGTAATCAAAGTGGGCGATGACAATAGTGTGGAATGGAACATTTTCCCATTTCTTTTACACCCAATGTCACCATAAAGTGTTCATTGATGGGGCTTAACTCAGGTTCTTGGATGAGTAAAATGGACCTAAAAGTAACTTAAAGCCAGCCTGGTCTGTGATATATATGAATAAAGAGACTGACTGGATACTGTGAGCTCAAAGTAAAGTGTGACCTTAGTCTTTTATTGCAGGCCTCCAGAGTGCCTCTCCAACCTGAGGCTTCCTTAAGTACCTGTTCTCCCAAGGGATGTGGTATCCCTTGGGACTCCAGGGGATGAGCCCCCTGTAGCTCTACAAGGTATATACAGGTTTACATATACAACAACACTGCCCCCCCCCCCCCGAAGTCAGCGGTGTAACTATTTACAATGTCGATCTGGGGCCTTTCTTTCCCTGGTTGATCGTGTCGGTGAAAATGCTGGTGTTGATGAATCGTTTGTTGGGCCCTTGCTGGGCTGCTGTGCAGCTGGCCTTGCTGGGCTGCCTGCTGTGATGAGTCCTGCTGGGCTGCTGTGCGGGTGTCGGTCGCCACTGGTGTGTATGTTGGAGGGTCAAAGAAGGTAGGGTCCAAAGTGGGTTGCTCAGGATAGTCCGTGAATCTGAGTTTGATTTGGTCCAAGTGTTCCGTGAATGAGTCCATTTGAAAGTTTGACCCGAAACACACTACTCCCCTCTTTGGCCATGACAGTGCCGGGAAGCCACTTGGAACCTTGTCCATAGTTCAACACAAATACAGGATCATTGATTTCAATTTCGCGTGACACATTTGCGCAATCATGATATGTACTTTGTTGAAGCCTACATTTTTCATGTAGATCAGGGTGAACTAACGAGAGCCTTGTCTTAAGTGCCCTTTTCATGAGCAGTTCAGCAGGTGGAATCCCCGTGAGCGAGTGGGGTCTCATGCGGTAACTAAGCAGGACTCTGGATAGGCGAGTCTGCAGTGAGCCCTCAGTTACCCTCTTCAAACCCTGCTTAATAGTTTGCATTGCTCTCTTTGCCTGACCATTGGATGCTGGTTTGAACGGGGCAGATGTGACATGTTTGATCCCGTTACGGGTCATGAACTCTTTGAACTCGGCACTGGTAAAACATGGCCCGTTGTCGCTCACAAGGACATCAGGCAGTCCATGCGTGACAAACATGGCCCACAGGCTTTCAGTGGTGGCAGCGAACGCGCTTGCCGACATTATCTCACATTCAATGCATTTGGAGCATCTACAACCACAAGGAACATTTTATCCAAAAACAAGTCTGCATAGTCGACATGGACCCTGGACCATAGTTTGGAGGGCCAAGACCATAAACTTAGCGGTGCCTCCCTGGGTGCATTGCTTAACTATGTGCATGTTACATCTGTGCACGCAGGACTCTAAGTCCGCATCAATACCGGGCCACCACACGTGGGATCTGGCTATCGCTTTCATCATTACGATGCCTGGCTGAGTACTGTGGAGGTCATTGATGAAGGTGTCTCTACCCTTCTTGGGGACCACTACACAATTACCCCACAAAAGGCAGTCTGCATGTGTAGACATTTCATCTTTGCACCACTGGTACGGCTTTATCTCTTCCTGCATTTCCACTGGGACACTAGGCCAGCTCCTGTGAAGCACACAATTTTTTACTAGGGACAGTAAGGGGTTGTCCAGGTTCTAATCTGTCGGGCGGTAACAGGTGATTGCTCACTCACGAATGTTTCCATAACCATGGCTAGATCTGCGAGCTGCGCCATTTCCACCCCTGCGGTGGGCAGTGGCAGCCTACTGAGAGCATCGGCGCAGTATTCTGTGCCTGGCCTGTGGCAGATGGCGTAGTTGTATGCGGACAACGTGAGCGCCCATCTCTGGATGCGGGCCGATGCATTCGTATTTACCCCTTACTTTTGGAAAACAGGGATATTACTGGCTTATGGTCAGTTTCCAATTCAAATTTAAGCTCATACAGATATTGATGCATTTTCTTTACCCCATAAACACACGGTAACACTTCTTTTTTCAATCATGCTGTAGGCTCTCTCACCCTTAGACAGATTTCTGCATGCATAAGCAACCAGTTGCAATTTTCCAGATTGATTAGCTTGTTGCAATACACACCTGACGCCATATGACGACACATCACATGCTAGTACCAAACACTTACATGGATCATACAACACAAACAATTTGTTTGAGCATAACAATTTTCTCGCTTTTACAAAGTCATTTTCTTGGCTTTTGCCCCAAACCCATTCGTCTCCTTTATGCAGTAAACGTGCAGAAGTTCTAACAGTGTGCTGAGACCCGGTAAGAAGTTCAGGAGTCCTAGAAACGACCGCAGATCTGTCACGTTCTGCGGCCTCGATGTGTTCTCGATTGCCTCCGAATTCGAATCGGTAGTAGGCCTGATGCCGTCCGTCACGATTCTTCTCCCCAGGAACTTCGAGCGTTTTAACCTGAGCCCCATGCCGTTGAGTCAACTAAGAACCTCCTCCAGGTTCTGCAGATGCTCGATTGTGTCTTGACCTGTAGCCAAGATGTCGTCCTGGAACACCACCGTGCGCGGGGCCGACTTCAGTAAGTTTTCCATGTTTCTCTGGAATATCGCCGCGACTGATCAAATTCCAAATGGGCATCTGTTATAAATGAAGAGACCTCTGTGCGTGTTGATGAAGGTGAGGCCCTTCAATGATTCCTCCAGCTCCTGCGTCATGTAGACGGAGGTCAAGACCAGCTTCGTGAATGTCTTTCCTCCCGCCAGCGTAGCAAACAGGTCATCAGCCTTTGGTAGTAGGTATTGATCCTGCAGGGAGAAACGATTGATAGTTACTTTGTAATCACCAAAGTTTCTGACGGTGTCGTCTCCCTTGAGGGCTGGAATAATCAGACAGGCCCAGTTGTTGAATTCGATCGGCGAAATGATGCCCTCTCGTTGCAGCTGGTCTAGCTTGATCTCCACCCTTTCTCTCATCATGTACGGTACTGCTCTCGCCTTGTGATGGATGGGCCACCGGATTTAGGTGGATCTGCACTTTTGCTCCTTGGAACTTCCCGATGCCTGGTTTGAACAACAAAGGGAACTTGTTTAAGACCTGGGCACACGAAGTGTTGTCAGCAGATGAGAGTGCTCAGACGTCGTCCCAGTTCCAGCGTATCTTTCCCAGCCAGCTCCTGCCAAGCAGCTTGTGCACCACTCCATTGTAGGAGACCTTTACAGTAGCACTGCCGATTACGGGAATCAGTTCCTTGGTGTAAGTTCTCAGTTTCGTGCGAATGGGAGTCAAGACTGGCCTTAAGGCCTTGCTGCACCACAATTTTTCGAAAGTCTTTTTGCTCATAATGGACTGGCTCACGCCCGTGTCCAGCTCCATTGATACCGGGAGTCCATTGAATTCAACCTTCACCATTATCAGGGAACACTTTGTGGTAAATGTGTGCACCCCATATACCTCTGACTCCTCGGTCTGAGGCTCTGGTTCAACATGGATCCATCGTGGATCTGTCCTCCTCTGCAACATGGTGCTTTGCAGGATTAGCAGGGTTTGCAGCTCACCTGCACATACATTGGAGATGTCACATTGTTTCACAGCCCTAGCAAATGTACCCTTTGCAGCGGCATGAATGGAAACAATGATCACCCCTGCAGCGCCAACAAGGTGTTAATGGCCTAGCATTCATCACCCTTAATGGTGGACTCTGAGACATCTGTGGACGCGCAGCTGCAGGCATGTGGGGCCTGCCCTGTACGTTGCGATTTGAAAACAACATCACTTTGTTCACAGTACTTGTAGCAGCACTTGTGTGCTGAGAGATTTGCTTAGTATTGTCACTGGTAGCAATGAACGCCTGGGCTATCACTATGGCTTTACTCAAGGTTGGGGTCTCTACAGTCAAACGTTTACGAAGTATTACTTCATGGCCAATGCCAAGTATGAAACTATCTCGGAGCATGTGCTCCAAATGTCCTTCAAATTCGCAATGTCCTGCAAGGTGTCTCAGCTCAACGACATAACTCGCCACTTCCTGGCCTTCAGAACTTTTGTAGGGGATGGAACCGGTACCTCGCCATCAGAACAGTTTCCTTCGGGTTCAGATGCTCCCAGACCAGTGTGCACAAATCATCGTATGATTTCTCTGTGGGTTTCGTTGGAGCAAGCAGATTTTTTATGAGGCGATATGTTGGTGCCCCGCAGACGGTGAGGAGAATCGCCCTTCGTTTGGCAGCGTTCGCTTCTCCTTCCAGTTCGTTGGCCACGGAGTATTGGTCGAGTCGCTCCACGAAGATTTCCACATCATCTCCCTCCGAGAATTTCTCCAGGATGCACACTGTTCTCTGCATCGTTGGGTTCGTCATCTGTATCTCGTCGCCAGTTTTTAGGTATGAATAAAGAGTCTGACTGGATACTGTGAGCTCAAAGTAAAGTGTGACCTTAGTCTTTTATTGCAGGTCTCCAGAGTGCCTCTCCAGCCTGTGAGGCCTCCTTAAGTACCTGTGCTCCCAAGGGATTGTGGGATCCTTTGGGACTCCAGGGGATGAGCCCTCTAGTGGCTATACAAGGTATATACAAGTTTACATATCCAACAGTATGGACACCCTCAAATGCACTAATGTAATGCGTCCATCTGCCATTCGTCATTTTATGGCCTCTCTTACTGAAACCATCTATTTTATGCCAAATTTCAGCTAGTTTTGTGTTGTGGACTTGTGCCTCTTAGAAATTGGATTTGAAGTACTCAACCTTTCTTTGCTTAGTCACAGGACAATTTAATCTTCATCAGTCTCGACTGCATTTCAACCCAGGCTGTAGAGGTGAAAGAACAGTGTTTTAACCCCTTGCACTACCGATACCTCCACTGTAGTAAACATTAAAACTGAAAAGTAGTGTAAATAAGTTGCACAAATAATGGAACCAATAATGCATTTTTATTAGCTCAGGGTCTGTGCACAAGCACGCAAGAAATTATAATGTATAGACAGGCAGGCCTCATTGAACGTAGACCGATTATCTTCAGACACATTCCCAATTAGACTAATCTATATGTAACATGTAAAAATCTAAATACTTAACATTTTGATAGCATTAGTGGTAGTGTGCTTGATTGGTGTGTTCCTGGGTATGAAAAGAATAGATGAAACACATTTGCATACATACCAGATGCTTACACTGCATTGGAATTCGATTTTATTTGATAACGGAAAATTACACATCTTTGGGCTGAAAATCCATGACAAGGGACGCACCCCAGTGTAAACATTGAAACATAGAAAATAGGTGCAGGAGTTGGCCATTCGGCCCTTCGAGCCTGCACCACCATTTAATAAGATCGTGGCTGATCATTCACCTCAGTACCCCTTTCCTGCTTTCTCTCCATACCCCTTGATCACTTTAGCTGTAAGGGCCATATCTAACTCCCTCTTGAATATATGTAACGGACTGGCCTCAACAACTCTCTGCAGTAGAGAATTCCACAGGTTAACCACTCTCTGAGTGAAGAAGTTTCTCCTCATCTCAGTCCTAAATGGCTTACCCCTTATCCTTAGACCGTGTCCCCTGGTTCTGGACTTCCCCAACATCGGGAACATTCTTCCTGCATCTAACCTGTCCAATCATGTCAGAATTTTATATGTTTCTATGAGATCCCCTCTCATTCTTCTAAACTCCAGTGAATGCAGGCCCAGTCGATCCAGTCTCTCCTCCTATGTAGTCCTGCCATCCCGGGAATAAGTCTGATGAACCTTCACTGCACTCCCTCAATAGCAAGAACGCCCTTCCTCAGATTAGGAGACCAAAACTGAACACAATATTCCAGGTGAGGCCTCACCAAGGCCCTGTACAACTGCAGTAAGACCTCCCTGCTCCTATACTCAAATCCCCTAGCTATGAAGGCCAATATGCCATTGGCCTTCTTCACCGCCTGCTGTAGCTGCATGCCAACTTTCAATGACTGATGTACCATGACACCCAGGTCTCGTTGCACCTCCCCTTTGCCTAATCTGTCGCCATTCAGATAATATTCTGCCTTCCATTTTTTCCACCAAAGTGGATAACCTCACATTTATCCACATTATACTGCATCTGCCATGCATTTGCCCACTCACCTAACCTGTCCAAGTCATCCTGCAGCCTCTTAGCATCCTCCTCACAGGTCAAACCGCCATCCAGCTTAGTGTCATCTGCAAACTTGGAGATATTACATTCAATTCCTTCATCTAAATCATTAATGTATATTGTAAATAGCTGGGGTCCCAGCACTGAACCCTGCCGTTCCATACTAGTCACTGCCTGCCATTCTGAAAAGTACCCATTTATCCCGACTCTCTGCTTCCTGCCTGCCAACCAGTTCTCTATCCACGTCAATACATTACCCCCAATACCATGTGCTTTAATTTTGCACACTAATCTCTTGTGTGGGACCTTGTCAAAAGCCTTTTGAAAGTCCAAATACACCACATCCACTGGTTCTCCCTGATTCACTCTACTAGTTACATCCTCAAAAAATTTCAGAAGATTTGACAAGCATGATTTCCCTTTCATAAATCCATGCTGACTTGGACTGACCCTGTCACTGCTTTCCAAATGCGTTACTATTTCATCTTTAATAATTGATTCCAACATTTTCCCCACTACCGATGTCAGGCTAAGTGGTCTATAATTCCCCATTTTCTCTCTCCCTCCTTTTTTTAAAAAGTGGTGTTATATTAGCTACCCTCCAGTCCATAGGAACTGATCCAGAGTCGATAGACTGTTTAAAAACTGATCACCAATGCATCCACTATTTCTAGGGCACTTCCTTAAGTACTCTGGGATGCAGACTATCAAGCCCTGGGATTTATCGGCCTTTAATTCCATCAATTTCCCTCATACAATTTCCTGTCTAATAAGGATTTCCTTCAGTTCCTCCTTCTCGCTAGACCCTCGGTCCCCTAGTATTTCCGGAAGGTTATTTGTGTCATCCTTAGTGAAGATAGAACCAAAGTATTTGTTCAATTGGTCCGCTATTTCTTTGTTCCCCATTATAAATTCACCTGATTCTGACTGCAAAGGACCTACGTTTGTCTTCACTAATCTTTGTCTCTTCACACATCTATAGAAGCTTTTGCAGTCAGTTTTTATGTTCCCTGCAAGCTTCCTCTCGTACTCTATTTTCCCCCTCCTAATTAAACCCTTTGTCCTCCTCTGCTGAATTCTGCTGTAGGTACCTGCCTGCGACCGGATATGCCCCTGCTCAATGCGCACCCCTTTTCGCGCAAACCTGGGAGAGCAACACATTGTTTATGGTGTTTTTCCATAATTCTGTGGCATTTCCAAGTGGAAGAAAACCCATGGAAATTCATGCATCAGAACTGAAGATTGAGAAATCAACAGACAAATTAGTAAAGTTGGAAAAAGTAGAGGGGATAACAGATGAGCCTAAGGGTCACAGGGGTTGGGGAGACAGGGAACTAACAGATACACCAATCGCAGAGAGGGAGTTAATGCTTTAAATAATTTGGAACCTGCTGAATAGAAAACAGTTAGGTCGTATGAAAGAATAGAAACACTTATATTTCTATAGCGCCTTTCACAACCTCAGGATGTCCCAAAGCACTTTACGGTCAATGAAATATTTTTGAAGTGTAGTCACTGTTGTAATGTAGGTAACACGGCAGCCAATTCGTGCACAGCAAGTAGGGTACTTCCCTTCCTAATAGTCTGTGTGTATTGTGCTGTACCATCTAATCTGTTTCTCAGACTTTTTTTATACCTTTCCTGCAGCTTTTCATACACCCCAACAGTTTTCACATTCCTTTGTCCTTGCTTTATATCTGCATTATCTCACTGACAACTGTGACACAGTTGGTAGCACTCTCGTTTGAGACAGAAGGTTGTGGGTCCACAAACAGCAATGTGATCATGTCCAGATAATCTGTTTTTAGTGATGTTGGTTGGGACACCAGAGATAATTCCCCTGCTGTTCTTCAAAATAGTGCTATGGGATCTCTTACATCCACCTGAGAGAGCAGACCCATTGCAGATATAAAAAAAAGGACAAAGGAATGTGAAAACTGGTGGGGTGTGGGAAAAGACACAGTGAGGTACAAAACAGTCTGAGAAATAGATTAGATGGTATTGCACAATACACACGGACTGTTAGAAAGGGAATCACCCTGGTAACAGGCACGAGCATCAGAGACAGATAACATTTGGGATAATAAAAAATAGTGGCATTTGAGTTGTAGCATGTGCAGAGAGTTTCATTTTGTATGGCTCAGGGAAATATATGTTCAGTTCACAGGAATTGTACAGCTGGCAGATAGGTAGATTGCTGTGCAAAAGTATGGATGGTGTTTTTTTCCAGACTGTGGGAAAGATGGAGGAGGAACTGCTCATGTCAAGGGTAGATGGGGTGATTATGAGAAGGTATGATTGCCAAACAGCATTTGTAACTGACAAGGATGCTGTGCAGTTGAATCCTCAGGGTCCTGAACAGCATCTCCTTGATGACAACAGCTTTCAAAAGGAATTGGATAAATATTGAAGGGGAAAATAATTACAGGGCTACGGAGAAAGAGCAGGGGAGTATGACTAATTGGATAGCTTTATCAAAGAGCCGGGACGGGCATGGTGGGCCTCTTTCCATGCTGTATCATTCTATGGTGATAACTTGGACAGATCTTGATCGTGGGCAAATATTTACTGGAAACTGAATCAAAACTGCTTAAACATCCCTTTGAACTGAAGCCATGATCTTACACTATGAAGAGAATAATGTAATAAGACTATGCCAAGGAAGCGTTAGTCAGCGAACATAAAAATGAATTGCTCTATACCTGTAATGAATAAAATGAACGTAAAGTAAAAGATAGCTAGGCAGGAAACATAAGAACATACATAAGAACATAAGAAATAGGAGCAGGAGTAGGCCATACGGCCCCTCGAGCCTGCTCCGCCATTTAATACGATCATGGCTGATCCGATCATGGACTCAGCTCCACTTCCCTGCATACTCCCCATAACCCCTTATTCCCTTATCGGTTAAGAAACTGTCTTTCTCTGTCTTAAATTTATTCAATGACCCAGCTTCCACAGCTCTCTGAGGCAGCGAATTTCACAGATTTACAACCCTCTGAGAGAAGAAATTCCTCCTCATCTCAGTTTTAAATGAGCGGTCCCTTATTCTAAGATTATGCCCCCTAGTTCTAGTCTCCCCCATCAGTGGAAACATCCTCTCTGCATCCACCTTGTCAAGCCCCCTCATAATCTTATACGTTTCGATAAGATCACCTCTCATTCTTCTGAATTCCAATGAGTAGAGGCCCAACCTACTCAACCTTTCCTCATAAGTCAACCCTCTCACCTCCAGAATCAACCTAGTGAACTTTCTCTGAACTGCCTCCAAAGCAAGTATATCCTTTCGTAAATATGGAAACCAAAACTGAACGCAGTATTCCAGGTGTGGCCTCACCAATATCCTATATAACTGTAGCAAGACTTCCCTGCTTTTATACTCCATCCCCTTTGCAATAAAGGCCAAGATACCATTGGCCTTCCTGATCACTTGCTGTAGCTGCATACTATCCTTTTGTGTTTCATGCACAAGTACCCCCAGGTCCCGCTGTACTGCGGCACTTTGCAATCTTTCTCCATTTAAATAATAACTTGCTCTTTGATTTTTTTTTCTGCCAAAGTGCATAAACTCCCACTTTTCAACATTATACTCCATCTGCCAAATTTTTGCCCACTCACTTAGTCTGTCTACGTCCTTTTGCAGATTCTTTTGTGTCCTCCTCACACATTGCTTTTCCTCTCATCTTTCTATCATCAGCAAACTACACTCCGTCCCTTCATCCAATTCGTTAATATAGATTGTAAATAGTTGCGGTCCCAGCACTGATCCCTGTTACTGATTGCCAACCCAAGAATGAACTATTTATCCCAACTCTCTGTTTTCTGTTAGTTAGCCAATCCTCTATCTTTGCTAATATATTACCCCCAACCCCGTGAGCTTTTATCTTGTGCAGTAACCTTTTATGTGGCACCTTATCAAGGAAACAATGGTTTTCATAACATCTTGCAAACCATAAAAGTGAAGCTCAGGGATATCCAAGCTCTGAAATTATATTACAACTTTGAATCCTCTCCTAAGTGTCCTTGTTTTATTTAATTAAAATATATGCCTAATTTTAAAAAAGTGTTCTTCTCCCATTATAACAAACATTTTCCTTGTCGATTGTATTTTCCTTGTTTCGGTTCCAATTGTTATTATGCATTGGACGTGGTTGAGGGAAAAGCAACAAGTCTTCTTCTTGACTCAAGTCTGATTGGGAATATTTCCAATCAGGTTTCCACTTCCGTCACAGCAATGAAACAGCCCAAAACAAAGTCATAAATGATATGCATTGTAACCATGACCATGGTGAACTATTCCTCCTCATCCTCCCTGGTCTTTCTGTAATCTTTGACATGTTCAACTGCACCATCCTCCTCCAGTTCCTCTCCTTCGTTGTTCAGCTCAATGGGACTGACTTCAATTGATTCCACTGATACGTGTCCGATCATAGCTAGAGTATCTATAGCAATGACTTCTTTTCTCACCACTGCACATTACCTTTGGATTCTCTCATGGTTCTTTCCTTTGCTCCCTCCTCTTCCTCATCTAGATGCTGCCCTTTGGCGACATCACGCACAGACATGCGTGCAGCTTCCACATATATGCTGAAGACGCCTAGCTCTACCTCACCACTACCTTTCTTGACTCCTCCACTGCCTCTATGTTGTCAAACACCTTTTCCGACATCTTGTCTTGGATGAGCTGCAATTTCCTTTACTAAACACTGAGAAGATTGAAGCCACCTTCTTTGGCCCGGTCACAAACTGCATATACTAGCCACCAATTCCATTCCCCTTGCCAGCTACTGTCTCAGGTTGACCCAGGCTGTTTGCAACATAAGCTTCCTATTTAAAAAAGGAGGCAGACAAAAAGCAGCAAACTATAGACCAGTTAGCCTAACATCTGTCGTTGGGAAAATGCTAAATGCTAAAGTCCATTATTAAGGAAGCAGTGGTGGAACATTTGGAAAAGCATAATTCAATCAAGCAGAGTCAGCATGGTTTTATGAAAGGGAAATCATGTTTGACAAATTTTCTGGAGTTCTTTGAGGATGTAACGAGCAGGGTGGATAAGGGAGAACCAGTGGATGTGGTGTATTTGGATTTCCAGAAGGCAGTTGATAAGGTGCCACATAAAAGGTTACTACACAAGATAAAAGTTCACGGGGTTGGGGATAATATATTAGCATGGATAGAGGATTGGCTAACTAACAGTAACAGAAAACAGAGAGTTGGGATAAATAGGTCATTTTCCAGTTAGCAAACAGTGACTAGTGGGGTGCCGCAGGGATCGGTGCTGGGTTCTCAACTATTTACAATCTATAGTAATGACTTGGAAGAAGGGACCGAGTGTAATGTAGGTCCCTTGCAGTCAGAATCAGGGGAATTCATAATGGGGAACAAAGAAATGGCAGACCAATTGAACAAATACTTTGGTTCTGTCTTCACTAAGGAAGACACAAATAATCTTCCGGAAATACTAGGGGACCGAGGGTCTAGCGAGAAGGAGGAACTGAAGGAAATCCTTATTAGTCAGGAAATTGTGTTAGGGAAATTGATGGGATTGAAGGCTGATAAAGCCCCAGGGCTTGATAGTCTGCATCCCAGAGTACTTAAGGAAGTGCCCTAGAAATAGTGGATGCATTGGTGGTCATTTTTCAACATTCTATAGACTCTAGATCAGTTCCTATGGATTGGAGGGTAACTAATGTAACCCCACTTTTTAAAAAATGAGGGAGAGAGAAAACTGGGAACTATAGATTGGTTAACCTGACATCGGTAGTGGGGAAAATGTTGGAATCAATTATTAAAGACATAATAGCAGCACATTTGAAAAGTAGTGACAGAATCAGTCCAAGTCAGCATGGATTTATGAAAGGGAAATCATGCTTGACAAATCTTGTCGAATTTTTTGAGGATGTAACCAGTAGAGTGGACAAGGGAGAACCAGTGGATGTGGTGTATTTGGACTTTCAAAAGGCTTTTGACAAGTTTCACATAAGATATTAGTGTGCAAAATTAAAGCACATGGTATTGGGGTAATATATTGACATGGATAGAGAACTGGTTGGCAGACAGGAAGCAAAGAGTAGGAATAAACGGGTCCTTTTCAGAATGGCAGGCTGTGACTAGTGGGGCTACCGCAAGGTTCAGTGCTGGGACCCCAGCTATTTACAATATACATTGATGATTTAGACGAAGGAATTGAGTGTAATATCTCCAAGTTGGATGGCAGTGTGAGCTGTGAGGAGGATATTTAAGAGGCTGCAGAATGACTTGGACAGGTTAGGTGAGAGGGCAAATGCATGGCAGATGCAGTATAATGTAGAAAAATGTGAGGTTATCCACTTTGATGGCAAAAACAGGAAGGCAGAATATTATCTGAATGGTGACAGATTAGCAAAAGGGGAGGTGCAACGAGACCTGGGTGTCATGGTACATCAGTCATTAAAGGTTGGCATGCAGGTACAGCAGGCGGTGAAGAAGGCAAATGGTATGCTGGTCTTCATAGCGAGAGGATTTGAGTATAGGAGCAGAGAGGTCTTACTGCAGTTGTACAGGGCCTTGGTGAGGCCACACCTTGAATATTGTATACAGTTTTGGTCTCCTAATCTGAGGAAGGACATTCTCGCTATTGAAGGAGTGCAGCGAAGGTTCACCAGACTGATTCCCGGAATGGCAGGACTGACATCTGAAGAAAGACTGGATCGACTGGGCCTGTATTCACTGGAATTGAGAAGAATGAGAGGAGATCTCATAGAAACATATAAAATTCTGACGTGATTGGACACGTTAGATGCAGGAAGAATATTCCCGATGTTGGGGAAGTCCAGAACCAGGGGTCACAGTCTAACGATAAGGGGTAAGCCATTTAGGACCGAAATGAGGAGAAACTTCTTCACTCAGAGAATTGTGAACCTGTGGAATTCTCTACCACAGAAAGTTGTTGAGGCCAGTTCATTAGATATATTCAAAAGAGAGTTAGATATGGCCCTTATGGCTAAAGGGATCATAGAAACATAGAAACATAGAAAATAGTTGCAAGAGTAGGCCATTCGGACCTTCTAGCCTGCGCCGCCATTCAATGAGTTCATGGCTGAACATGCAACTTCAGTACCCCATTCCTGCTTTCTCGCCATACCCTTTGATCCCCCTAGTAGTAAGAACTTCATCTAACTCCTTTTTGAATATATCAAGGAGTATGGAGAGAAAGCAGGAATGGGGTACGAAAGTTACAAAAATGATCAGCCATGATCTTATTGAATGGTGGTGCAGGCTCGAAGGGCCGAATGGCCTACTCCTGCACCTATTTTCTATGTTTCTATGTTTGTAATGCAACCAAGTTTGCTGATGATACAAAGATGGGTGGGAAAGCAAATTGTGAGGACACAAAATATCTTCAAAGGGATATAGACAGGATAAGTGAGTGGGCAAAAATTTGTCAGATAGAGTATAATGTGGGAAAGTATGAGGTCATCCACTTTGGCAGAAAAAAATCGTGAAACAAATTATAATTTAAATGGAGAACAATTGCAAAGTGCTGCAGTACAGAGGGACCTGGGGGTCCTTGTGCATGAAACACAAAAAGTTAGTATGCAGGTACAGCAAGTAATCAGGAAGGCAAATGGAATGTTGGCCTTTATTGCAAGGGGGATAGAGTATAAAAGCAGAGAAGTCCTGCTCCAACTGTACAGGGTATTGGTGAGGCCACACCTGGAGTACTGCGTACAGTTTTGGTTTCCATATTTAAGGAAGGATATACTTGCATTAGAGGATGTTCAGAGAAGGTTCATGAGGTTGATTCCAGCGATGAAGGGATTGACTTATGAAGATAGGTTGCGTAGGTTGGGCCTATAGTAGGTTAGAGTTCAGAAAAATGAGAGGATCTTATCGAAACATATAAGATAATGAGGGGGCTCAACAAGGCGGATGCAGAGAGGATATTTCCACTCATAGGGGAAACTGACACTAGGGAACATAGTCTCAGAATAAGGGGTCTCCCATTTAAAACTGAGATGAGGAAGAATTTCTTCTCTCAGAGGGTCATAAATCTATGGAATTCTCTCCCCACAGAGCTGTGGAGGCTGGGTCATTGAATATATTTAAGGCGGAGATTGACAGATTTTTGAGCAAAAAGAGAATAAATGGTTATGAGGAGCAGGCAGGGAAGTGGAGCTGAGTCCATGAACAGATCAGCCATGATCTTATTGAATGGCGGAGCAGGCTCCAAGCGCCGACTCCTGCTCCTATTTATTATATTTCTTATTTGATTCCGAGCTGAGCTTCTGACCCCATATTCTCTCCATTACAAAGTAAACCTACTTTGCCCATTCCCCCCCGTACTTTAGCCCAGCCTGTGGAGCAGCAGTGAATGACAGGCCACAACATTAGCATTTCCCCATTAGGCTGCTCAAGCTACATCCTGAAGTTGCGGTCAGTTTCAAAGGCGAAATGACGACAAACACTGCCAGTGGGCCTAGTCTGCGCGGATCGCAGCTGCCATTGCCAGCCAGTTGAAGCCTTACCTTGGAGTGACCTCAGTATTGGTCTTCCCTTTAAGGGAGGAAAGGAGCCTGTGGATCCAGCAGCACAGCACAGGCCATTGTGCAACACTCTGCCGCTCCCGCCCTCTTGCTCCATTTAGTGCTCCAAGGGAAGTGGTAGCGCTTGATTTAGCGCTCGACTTCCCTCCTGGACGTTCGCATTCGCTGGAATTGCATACCGCCTGCCGCGAAAGTTACCACCCCAAACGGGGCGTTACGCAATTTCTAGCCCTTAGGGATGGAAATTCGGTGCCGCCCGCATTGAGGCAGTGATACCGCCTGGCCGCTAACTTTACCACCACAAAGTATGAAATTCAGTTGTTTTGCCCAAAGAGTGGAGCGCGAAGAGAAGCATTCCATACTCATCCTCGGGCGCCAATGAAGCAATAGCGCAGGAGGACTACTCAATGTTTTGCCGCTCGGATGCCGGCATCCTGACACCTGAAGATGAGAAAAAAAAATGTTATGAAAATTTCAATGACCTACACCCACACTTCCCCACTGCTGCCATAAATAAATAGAAGTTAAATAAATTAAATTTCACTACTTACGATACCGCCCCGGGATCACCGATGTACCATTGGGAACATTGATCCAATTCAATTTTGCTGCCAAGGCGCTATGTTGCACACTCGATGATGTCACCACATGGTGGCGCTAGAAAGCGCCGTTCTACCAATTAGCAGCCGCCCCATCGCTCCATTGAAGTTTTCGGGAGGTGACGACAGCATGCCAATTGCATCGGTAGGCGCTTAGCGGCCCAATAGTGGCCCTCTCCAACGCTAAGCTAATGGGTAGCACAAGCCACCGAATTTCGGACCCTAAATGTCTTATCTAAAAGATGGCACCTCCAACAATGCAGAACTTCATCAGTACTGTATTGAAATGTCAGCCTAGATTATGTGTTCAAGTGTCTAGAGTGGAGTTTGAACCCACAACCCTCTGACTCAGAGGCAAGACTGCTACCACTGAGCAAAGCTGACACCTCCTTGTTCCAGCGAAGAAGCAACATTTAGTCACTTCGTTTTCTATGGGCTGGAAAACAGGCTTTTAAAGTTAGTTTTCAGTCCACAAAAGTTACTCCCGTCTCCAAACTGGTTGCGAGGAACCAGGAGAAGAAAGGAATATGGAAAGGATTTTGGAATGGTTTTTGAAATATTGAGAAGAGCTAGCCCAGGTTGGTTAGACAGAAACATAAAATAATAGAAAGAATGGAGGGGAATACTAAATGAGTGGAAGTATTTACATTGTTATTTTTTACTTGAAGTAGTGTTCTTTTTAAATTTTTATTAGGTTAATATTTTTGTAACAATAAAACTGTTGTGACATCTGGATCCTCTTACTGTTGTAATATTACTATTTGCTTCAATGTTATAGTTTGTCAACTGAAAATTTAAAGGGGTTGATGTTAACCCCAAGTGGGTAGTGGGTGTAATGAGTGTGAAATGCACTGGCTGGGTTTAACTGCTGGGTCTCAATTAAATCCCACTTCCTGCCCGGAACAGGTGGGAAGGCAGTGCAGAGTGGCTGTCGCTAGGGGAAGATGGGGCAGCCCTTGGCCACCCACTGGCTTGCAGGTAAGTGGCACGGATGAGACTTCGAGAGGGTCTCATTGGATGTGAAGGGGGAGAGTCCGGGGCAGGAGCATTCGTGCTCAACCAGGTTGTGAGATTTTGTCAGTGAGATATTTTAGCATGTACTGATTATTTATCAACCATGAGTGGCTCAGTGGGGAGCACTCGCGAGGTGGGAGGGGCTAGGAGTGAGCAGGTGCTGCTGATTACTGCGGGAGTTGGAGTGAGTTTGTAAAAAGTTGGTGGTGGGTTTTTGGGTTGTTTTTTATTCAAATTTTAGGGCCTTTTGGCCCATAAACATCAGCCAGATGGCTGCTGGGGGACCGGGAGTAGCAGGCCCCTCAGAGGACAATGCTCTGGGAGAAGGGAGAATAAAAGGCCCAAAGATTTGGGCCGGGATCCCAGGAGGTTTGGAAAAGAAAACACGGTGGTGGTTCACTGCCAGGATAAGGAGACGCGAGCTTGGGATATCATTCAGGCGATACACGAGGACTGCGGGGAGGGAAGTTGCTTTGCTTGCCGACCAAAGCCAAATGTTGGGTTCAAAGTGACGGTCAGTGGCCGAGAGGAGTGAACAGACATTTACTGAGCCTGAAGGTTGGTGACAAGTACTTTGCTGTATTCCGAAGAGATGGTAGTTTCATTCTTAAACCCGCCGGTTTATATTGAGGACGATGTGCTGATAAAAAAGTTGGAGTCAAGGAACATTAAACTTTGCTCAGTGATAAAGAGGAGATACGGTTCCGAGAGGGGGTGAAGTCATTATCCTACAGCATGAAATTCGAGACCATTGAAGGAGTGCAGTACTTCCGGGTTCTGCATGAAACCCAGGTGAAGGTTTGTCATTACTGTCTTGGACACGACCATCTAGTAAGAAACTGTCCAGACCTGTACTGTTATATCTGTGGCAAGTCTGGACACATCGCTCGGGACTGCAAGGCAGAGAGCTGTGCGGTTTGTCACAAAGGCCCCACCCGCTGTGAGTGTGAGGCAGAAGGAAGCTCCTTGAGTGATGAGGAGATGGGAGAAGGAGCAGGAGGTGTGAGTGGAGTGGCCGGAGGAGCGGAGCAGGCAGCAGACACAGCCACCGAACGGAATGAGGAAAGAGCGCAAGAAGAGGCAGAAAATCGCGGAGCAGAAAATTGGATGGAGATGGTGGACAAGGCTGAAGTCAGCGAAGGAATCACGGGTCAGGGACAGAGTCCGGCCATAATATGGCTCGCCTTCAGGTGTCCGTGGGGGGAGCAGAGGAAGGTGCGGGGTAAGTGTAAGCACTCCAAAGAGAGACGGGGAGTTGTACATCTTGGGGAGCAGGGGGAAGATCAGGAGACGGTGCAAGAGGCAGCAGCCTTAAAGGGCAGCAGGATGGGAGCGCGAGACAAAGATGCCAAAAGGGAGCAAGATGGGTGGAGACGCGCCATTGTCCCAGAGAGAGAAGAAACGGGGAGCAAGGGTCAGCGGGGAGATGAGGCCGAAGGGAGTGGCACTGTTGGAGAAACCATGTTAGGAGGAGGACTCTCTCAGGGAGATTCTGTATCTGACGGGGAACAGGGATGGGAGATTACAGAAGAGCTCGAGAGTGAGGAGTCAGAGCAGGAAGGAGACATGGAATTGGGGGGTGGGGGGGGCAACATGTGGAAAGGGAAAGGTTAGTGAGGGGCAGAAGGAGGGAGAAGGGGCAGTTCCACGCCCTAAATTTAATGTAAGGAAAGGGCTGAAACTGCAGGAAAGTTCAAACAGGAAGTGGAAAAGAGCCGGAGGCTGCAGGAAAAAGCAACAGCTGACCAAAGGTTGGGAAGGAGCCTGGGAGGAGGGAAGGACCGGAGATTAAATGATGATGGGGGGATTATCAGGCACACTTCTTTTATTAGGAGCAATGATTACATTCGTCTCGGTTAATGTGAACGGACTGAGGGGGGAGAAGAAATTGCAGCAGTTGTTGCAGTGTTTTAAAGGCACGGACCTGTTGTGTCTGTAAGAAACCTTTTGGGATGAAGATATCCTAAAAGAGTTCGGAAGGTTTGGAAGGGAGAAGTGTTTGCAAGTTGCGTAAATAATAACCGTAGAGGGGTGGCTGTTTTTAGTGAGTTTGTCCATAAAACAGAACGTTGCATTGGTGGACAAGGACACTGAGGGGAGATTTGTACAGCTACAGGTACAAATGGATGAATTAAATTGTGAGCTCTTTAATATCTATGTGCCGAATGGTCATTTTTTGGTGATTATTCAAAGAAATGACAGAGGCGGAAAACCCTTGTATAGTGGGGGATTTTAATGTATTTTTATCTCGGATGGACATTTCAGCCCAGGTGACCTTTAAGGATTGTATAAATGATGGCAAATTTAAATTTGAGAGACTTATGGAGGGATCAGAACCCCATAAAAAGGGAGTTTTGTAGAAGAGGTTGTGTGAGTGATGTTTTATAACAGAGCCGAATAGATTTTGTGTTAATGCGGGAAGGGTTAAGTTCTGTGGTGATGAAAATTTATTATAAAAAAGTATTTTTTAGTGACCACTCGGCTTTAGTTCTTAAAATTAGCAACAGCAGAGTTAAGATCGGTCCAGGGTGTGGATTTTAAACAATCAGTATCTGAAAGAAATTACTTTTAAAGAAGGGATTTTAAATATAATAAAGAATGCTCGGAAGGAACCTTTATTCTTGAAAGAAAAAAGAGTTTGGTGGGACAATTTCAAATATGAGGTAAAAGTTTTTCAGTACATTATGAGAAGAAAGAACAACACCAACAGACATCAAGAAGAGAATATAAACAGAAGGTTTACAGATATCTGTAAAGCAGTTGACGGAGGGGATAAGGAAGCAGAGACTAAGTGGAAAGTTTTAAAGGAAGAATGGGAATTATTGCAAGCTGAGAAATGCAAGGGGGCCATTTTCGCACAAAAGCTAAAGATGCATTGGAGGGAGAAAGATGCACTAAATATTTTTTAGAGCAAGAGAAGTTGCAACAAAGGTTATCATTAATTGGAGAGTTGAAGTTTGGGGAAAAGATCATTAATGAAAGTGGGGAGATTATGGAGGCGGCTAGTATCTTTTATCAAGAGTTATATACAAAGGAAGACATTTCCAAATTGGCGATGGAGAAGATTAGTGCTTTTATTGAAGAGGGTTTAAAGGAGGATGAGAGAAGCATGTGTGACAAAGAAGTAGGATTAGCGGAAATAAAAGTAGCAACAAGTGGAATGAAGGAGGGAGGGGGAAACTCAAAGTCTGATGGACTAAGTGCAGAATTTTATAAAGAATTTTTAGAGATTTTAAGTCCATTGGTCTTCGAGATTTTTAAGGAGATTAAAACTGAGGGAAGCCTGGCCCCATCTATGAGGAGAGGTATCATAAGCGTAGCTTATAAAAATAAAGGGGATAGAAGGGATCTGAAGAATTGGAGACCCATCACATTATTAAATGTGGAATATAAGATCTTGGCAAGGGTTATGGCAAATCGTCTGAAGGAGGTCATGCCGCAGATAGTTTTGCTCTCTCAATCCTATGAAGTCAAAGGCCGGGACATCGCTGACTCTGGTCTCAATCCAAGATGTGATAGAACTCATGGAAGAGAGCAGGAGGGAAGCTTATGTGCTAAAGATGGATCAAGAGAAAGCCTTTGATAGAGTCTCTCATGAGTTTTTATTGATGGTTTTGGAAGCATTTGGTTTTGGGGAAAAGTTCATTGAGTGGATAAGAATGTTTTATTCAAACACATTTAGCTGTGTAATGGTTTTTTATCCAAGTATTTTCCAATACAGAAATCAGCGAGACAGGGTTGGCCCCTGTCCCCATTGTTGTACACATTGGGAGCAGAACCATTGGGTTACATGATGCGAAAGGAACAAAGCGTAGTCGGGATTGCGGTCCCCAGTTCCGGGCAGGTGCCGGTGATAAACCAATATGCAGATGACACGACCTGAATGTTGAGAGATGGGGAGTCAGTGAGGAAAGCTATGGGAGTAGTGGAGGAGTATTGCAGAGCTTCAGGAGCCAGAGTGAATGATACTAAGTCCCAATGCCGGTTGTGGGAAGGAGTAGGGGGCAGTGGTTGGAGGAAAGCCCTTTTAAGATGGTGGAGGTTTTAGAAGTTCTGGGGGTGCATATGGGGTGCAAGAAGAATAGGGATGAAGTGTATTGACTAAATTGGGAATCGAAGGTTATGAAAATTAAAAAGATTTTAGGAAGATGGGAAAGAAGTTGGTTGAAAGTGCAAGGAAGAGCGACAGTGGTGACAGCTCTCCTGCTATCTGAACCATGGTACTTACTGACGGTGGAGGATATTCCTGAGTGGGCAGAAAAATCTATCCGAGGCTTGTGTAAAGGTTTTATGGGAAGGGAAACCAGTCTTGGTTGTTTACAATACCATCATTGGACAGCGAAATCAAGGAGGACTCAATTTCCCAGATATTGATTTGAAGAAAAAATCCTTTGGAATGAAATGGGTTAAGCGATTTCTTCAGAAGTCAAATACAAGTTTTTGGAAGAGTTGTTTCCAGCATTTTTTTTAATTGTGAGATAGGAGGACAGGGAATATTTTGTATGGAATACAATAATATGTTTTTGAAATCAATTAAACCTCTCCCTAGGTTTTATAAGTGAGTTGTAGATACTTGGGCCCAATTCTTTTTAAGTGTGCAGTTTATTCCCAAAGGTGCTGAGGAATTTTTGAAACAGCCATTATTTTTGAATAGGTGGATCAACATTGAAGGACAGGTATCATTTAATCAAGCTTTTATAAAAGCTGGTATATATGTGAAAGATGTATTATATTAGGTAATTCCAGGTTGGTTGCCGGAAGCGGTAGTGAGGGACATGGTTTGGAAGGACGATCAGGAGGTAGAGGAAAAAGCAATTAAGATCATAGAAACATAGAAACATAGAAAATAGGTGCAGGAGAAGGCCATTCGGCCCTTCGAGCCTGCACCGCCATTCAATGAGTTCATGGCTGAACATTCAACTTCAGTACCCCATTCCTGCTTTCTCGCCATACCCCTTGATCCACCTAGTAGTAAGGACTACATCTAACTCCTTTTTGAATATATTTAGTGAATTGGCCTCAACAACTTTCTGTGGTAGAGAATTCCACAGGTTCACTGATGAAATGCATCCCAGGGTATTAAAAGAGATGGCGGAAGTTATAGCAGATGCATTCGTTATAATCTACCAAAATTCTCTGGACTCTGGGGAGGTACCAGCGGATTGGAAAGCAGCTAATGTAACGCCGCTGTTTTAAAAAGGGGGCAGACAAAAGGCAGGTAACTATAGGCCGGTTAGTTTAACATCTGTAGTGGGGAAAATCCTTGAAACTATCATTAAGGAAGAAATAGCGGGACATCTAGATAGGAATAGTGCAATCAAGCAGACGCAGCATGGATTCATGAAGGAGAAATCATGTTTAACTAATTTATTGGAATTCTTTGAGGATATAACGAGCATGGTGGATAGAGGTGTACCGATGGATGTGGTGTATTTAGATTTCCAAAAGGCATTCGATAAGGTGCCACACAAAAGGTTACTGCAGAAGATAGAGGTACGCGGAGTCAGAGGAAATGTATTAGCATGGATAGAGAATTGGCTGGCTAACAGAAAGCAGAGAGTCGGGATAAATGGGTCCTTTTCGGGTTGGAAATCGGTGGTTAGTGGTGTGCCACAGGGATCGGTGCTGGGATCACAACTGTTTACAATATACATAGATGACCTGGAAGAGGGGACATAGTGACAGAGTGTAGTGTAACAAAATTTGCAGATGACACAAAGATTAGTGGGAAAGCAGGTTGTGCAGAGGACACAGAGAGGCTGCAAAGAGATTTGGATAGGCCAAGCGAATGGGCTAAGGTTTGGCAGATGGAATACAATGTTGGAAAGTGTGAGGTCATCCACCTTGGGGAAAAAAAACAGTAATAGGGAATATTATTTGAATGGGGAGAAATTACAACATGCTGAGGTGTAGAGGGACCTGGGGGTCCTTGTGCATGAATCCCAAAAAGTTAGTTTGCAGGTGCAGCAGGTAATCAGGAAGGCGAATGGAATGTTGGCCTTCATTGCGAGAGGGATGGAGTACAAAAGCAGGGAGGTCCTGCTGAAACTGTATAGGGTATTGGTGAGGCCGCACCTGGAGTACTGCGTGCAGTTTTGGTCACCTTACATCTGGAGCTGAGTCCATGGCCAGATCAGCCATGATCTTTTTGAATGGCGGAGCAGGCTCGAGGGGCTAGATGGCCTACTCCTGTTCCTAATTCTTATGTTCTTATGTTCACCACTCTCTGGGTGAAGAAGTTTCTCCTCATCTCGGTCCTAAATGGCTTATCCCTTATCCTTAGACTGTGACCCCTGGTTCTGGACTTCCCCAACATTGGGAACATTCTTCCTGTATCTAACCTTCTAAACCCATCAGAATTTTAAATGTTTCTATGAGATCCCCTCTCATTCTTCTGAACTCCAGTGAATACAAGCCCAGTTGATCCAGTCTTTCTTGATATATCAGTCCCGCCATCCCGGGAATCAGTCTGGTGAACCTTCGCTGCACTCCCTCAATAACAAGAATGTCCTTTCTCAAGTTAGGAGACCAAAACTGTACACAATACTCCAGGTGTGGCCTCACCAAGGCCCTGTACAACTGTAGCAACACCTCCCTGCCCCTGTACTCAAATCCCCTTGCTATGAAGGCCAACATGCCATTTGCTTTCTTCACCACCTGCTGTACCTGCATGCCAACCTTCAATGACTGATGTACCATGACACCCAGGTCTCGTTGCACCTCCCCTTTTCCTAATCTGTCACCATTCAGATAATAGTCTGTCTCTCTGTTTTTACCACCAAAGTGGATAACCTCACATTTATCCACATTATACTTCATCTGCCACGCATTTGCCCACTCGCCTAACCTATCCAAGTCACTCTGCAGCCTCATAGCATCCTCCTCGCAGCTCACACTGCCACCCAACTTAGTGTCATCCGCAAATTTGGAGATACTACATTTAATCCCCTCGTCTAAATCATTAATGTACAATGTAAACAGCTGGGGCCCCAGCACAGAACCTTGCGGTACCCCATTAGTCACTGCCTGCCATTCTGAAAAGTCCCCATTTACTCCTACTCTTTGCTTCCTGTCTGACAACCAGTTCTCAATCCATGTCAGCACACTACCCCCAATCCCATGTGCTTTAACTTTGCACATTAATCTCTTGTGTGGGACCTTGTCGAAAGCCTTCTGAAAGTCCAAATACACCACATCACCTGGTTCTCATATATGAGAAGATTGTGAGGGCAATGCCACACGATTGGATGGAAGAAATAAATACGCAAATCTCCAAAGGAGGTATAATGCGTCCCGCTTTTCCAAGCTTTCTGCTGGAGAAAGGGGAGGAGTTGGTCCAAGTTGACAACTTGTAATACTCGAGATTTCTATTAGATATTTAGAGAATGGAGATTTAAGACACCTGCTGGTCAGGAGTTTTGGCAGAATATATACCCACAACTGAAGTTCAACAGGATTTGGAAAGGAGTGTGGGCGAATTTTAAATGTCCAGAGTGGATTGAACTGGATTTCAAGATAGCTCATAACCGGATTTTTACTATGATAGTCTTCTGTAAGATTGGGCGAGTAGAGATGGTAACTTGCCCAGTGTGTGGGTCACGGGATGAGACTCTGTCCCATTTGCTGGTGTTATGTCCGCAGTTAAAGCATTTTAAGTACCATGTTCGACAGTTGTGTGAAGTTTTCTTGTTGGGTGGGGACTGAAGAGCAAAAATGGGAATCCCGTAGGACTCAATTTTGAGATGGGGATTGCAGGAGAGTCTGCCCGAGTCTAGTGGAGCGGCAATTAATTTAATGTTCAGTTTGGCTCGATTTGTGATTGTGCAAAGAAGGAATGCTCTGTTTTTTAAGGTGAGGAGAATAAACCTTAAAGAGTATTTTAAATATAAACTAAAAGATCATTATAAGACTCTGTGGATGTTTTATTCAGAAAAAAATTTAAAGATAGTATTTTATGATCAATTTGTAAAGTACATTCAATTATTATATGTTACAGGAGACAAATTAAACTTCAGGTTTTGATGTTAATCATAATCATAGGCAGTCCCTCGTATCGAGGATAACTTGCTTCCACGCCAAAAAGGGATGAGTTCACAGGTGTTTCAATGAAGGACCTAATATTCCAGATCCCGAACTACATCGTGAAGGGTGGAAGATGCCCGTGCGTGGATTTATTTTACCGTGTGGTGGCTGTTGCACACCAGTGTTGGAGGAATGGTTGTGCAGAGGGGCGGACTGGATTTGTATGATACAATGGAATGATCATGGTGTTGTACATGTTCTTAATGTTCAATAAATATATATATTTTTTTAAAGTTGGTAGCACCCTTGCCTCTGAGTCAGAAGGTTATAGGTGCAAGTCTCACTCCAGAGACTTGAACACAAAATCTTGGCTGACACTCCAGTGCAGTACTGAGGGAGTGCTGCACTGTCGGAGGTGCTGTCTTTGGATGAGATGTTAAACCGAGGCCCCGTCTACTCTCTCAAGTGAATGTAAAAGATCTCATGGCATTATTTTGAAGAAGAGATTATCCCTGGTGTCCTGGCCAATATTTATCCCTCAATCAACATCACTATAACAGATTATCTGGTCATTGCTGTTTGTGGGAGCTTGCTGTGTGCAAATTGGCTGCTGTGTTTCCTACATTACAACAGTGACTACAATTCAAAAAGTATTTGGCTGTCTGGTGGTTGTGAAAGGTGCTATATAAATGCCAGACTTTCTTTCATTACATAGAGCTTGTCCTCTAGATGTACAATATGTATAAAAGTGGTTATTTCGAATGCCTGGTTTCAATCCTGCAGCTTTATATTTTATTCTTTATTTCTAGGAAGCCATGGTAGTTACTATTAAAAGTTTACCACCTGGAACATTACTGAACATAATTGGTTTTGGCTCGAATGTGAGGACTCTCTTCTCTTCCAGTCGAACGTGTAGCGATGTAAGTTCTCCCTGCTGCAGGAATTACCAGAGGGGAGTATAGAAGGGATACTAGTACCTTTAATTTCAATTATTTCTTTTAAACTTTTGATTAAAAGAATTACTTGCTTCCTCAGTTGCTTTTTTTAATCTTAAGTTGACAGAGTGTGTATTTGGAACCATATTTTCTTACCTGAGCTGTTGGATATATATATTGCAAAAATTCTCTTCCCTGCTGAATGCTGATAGCCTCATATTTGTCTCTATGTGGAGATGAGCATAATCTCCCACATATGTCAGTGAGCCTTCTCCCTACCTCTCATTTTTTTGATAAATGTGGAAATTAAATGATTGAAAATACATTTGGGCTCATGGTCGACCTACAGCTGGATAATAATGGTCTGCTTACATCAGGACTTCTTTATTTGCAAGCTGAAAAATTGACAACAATGTGATGTCGCAATTCATAAAATCTATAAATTAACAATCCTGTAATAAAATTACAGAACCATACAGCTTTAAGATACGCAATTTCTAAAACTAGCCATTCCAACGACAGTAGAAATAAAAGATAACGGGTATAAGCTGCTGACTGACCCCATATATTTCCAGAATTTTCTATTTTCTTAATAGCCATTAATTACAGAGAATAATTAGCATTCATTAAAAGAGTAATTTCACCCTCTGAATATTACCCAGTGACAAATTTCAATACCTTATCACATACTGGAAAACAGCTGGATTAAAGTCACAGCTTATCTTGGCAAGTGGTGAAACCACATGGCCACATATCTCAAAATTCACCTTAATATGCTTAAAAAGGACATTTTGCTACTTTTTCCTTGGCCCATAATTGAAAATAAAATCCAACTCCTTTAAGCGTTTACAGTTTAAGTTAGAATAGCAAAACATTTAAGATTTCTAAAAATGTCTCTTTTCAAATACTATTTTTGAAACATTTTGTCCAGTTACATGAGAGGGTGAGATGCAGTCTGCGTGTCCCATCTTTCCACAATAGCTTGACAATGGCCAGCAAAAAGCAGTCACAATTTCAGATAAGCTGGACAATGCCTGTTTACCATCTTCCCTTTCTTGGCAGAATGCTTGATTGTCTTTTGATGCCCGACCTGAATCTTTGAGACTAATCCAACTGAGGTCACCAAGTAAGCCTCAACAAGCAGTACCCATGACATTTTGACTTATTATTAAACGTCCAAGCATTTGAAGTTATGAGGTCACATGTTTATAAAATGCCATCTCTATAAGCTTGTCTGCTTTTCCTAAAATCTCAGGTGAACAATTTTTGCTTATTTAAAGGATACCTTATCTCTGGCCTGTGAGTATGTTCAGAGGATGAGAGCTGACATGGGTGGCACTAATATTCTTGGTGCTTTATCCTGGATTTTCAAACAACCAGTGCAACGTGGGTATCCTCGGCAACTCTTTATTTTGACTGATGCTTCAGTGAGCCATGCTGGGAAAATTATAGAGCTGGTACGAAAAAATGCAAGTTCTGCCAGGTACTTTTGTTATATTTCTTTTGTATCTCGGTTACATTGGATGAAATATTAAGCTCCTTTGTGCTAGCAATTGATCCCAACCCTTATCTCAAAAGAGAGTTACAGTCCATCTCTGTTTAATTCTTTCCTCAAAATAAAACGGGGAAGGTGGCTCAACCGTGGCTAACAAGGGAAATTAAGGATAGTGTTAAATCCAAGGAAGAGGCATATAAATTGTCCAGAAAAAGCAGCAAACCCGAGGACTGGGAGAAATTTAGAATTCAGCAGAGGAGGACAAAGGGTTTAATTAGGAGGGGGAAAATAGAGTACGACAAGAAGCTTGCCGGGAACATAAAAACTGACTGCAAAAGCTTCTATAGATATGTGAAGAGAGAAAGATTAATGAAGACAAACGTAGGTCCCTTGCAGTCGGATTCAGGTGAATTTATAATGGGGAACAAAGAAATGGCAGACCAATTGAACAAATACTTTGGTTCTGTCTTCACGAAGGAAGACACAAATAACCTTCAGGAAGTACGAGGGGACTGAGGGTCTAGTGAGAAGGAGGAACTGAGGGAAATCCTTATTAGGCGGGAAATTGTGTTAGGGAAATTGAAGGGATTGAAGGCTGATAAATCCCCGGGGCCTGATAGTCTGCATCCCAGAGTACTTAAGGAAGTGGCCCTAGAAATAGTGGATGCTTGGTGATCATTTTCCAACAGTCTATCTGATAGGTCCTTACTACACAGTATAAATGCACACGAGGCCCATGCTTGAGAGAAGGTCAGTCTGTGACCTATCCTTTATTCCTTAGCATTCAAGTGATGAAGGTGGGTGGAGCTTCCCCTTTTGTACCTGAAGGCCCAGGTTAGGAGTGTCTCCCACCTAGTGGTCATTGTTCTCACAGTGTACAACTTAGGTCAGATTATACATGGGTTACAATGCTGGTTGAATACATGACACTATCGACTCGGGATCAGTTCCTATGGACTGGAGGGTAGCTAATGTAACACCACTTTTTAAAAAGGGAGGGAGAGAGAAAGCGGGTAATTATAGACCGGTCAGCCTGACATCAGTAGTGGGGAAAATATTGGAATCAATTATTAAGGATGAAATAGTAGCGCATTTGGAAAGCAGTGACAGGATCGGTCCAAGTCAGCATGGACTTATGAAGGGGAAATCATGCTTGACAAACCTTCTGGAATTTTTTGAGGATGTAACTAGCAGAGTGGACAATTGGAGAACCAGTTGATGTGGTATATTTGGACTTTCAAAATGCTTTTGACAAGGTTCCACACAAGAGATTGGTGTGCAAAATCAAAGCACATGGTATTGGGGGTAATATACTGATGTGGATAGAGAACTGGTTGGCAGACAGGAAGCAGAGAGTCGGGATAAACGGGTCCTTTTCAGAATGGCAGGCAGTGACTAGTGGAGTACCGCAGGGCTCAGTGCTGGGACCCCAGCTCTTTACAATATACATCAATGATTTGGATGAAGGAATTGAGTGTAATATCTCCAAGTTTGCAGATGACACTAAACTGGATGGCGGTGTGAGCTGTGAGGGGGATGCTAAGAGGCTGCAGGGTGACTTAGACAGGTTAGGTGAGTGGGCAAATGTATGGCAGATGCAGTATTATGTGGATAAATGTGAGGTTATCCACTTTGGGGGCAAAAACGCGAAGACAGAATATTATCTGAATGGTGGCAGATTAGGAAAAGGGGAGGTGCAACGAGACCTGGGTGTCATGGTTCATCAGTCATTGAAAGTTGGCAAACAGGTACAGCAGGCGGTAAAGAAGGCAAATGGTATGTTGGCCTTCATAGCTAGGGGATTTGAGTATAGGAGCAGGGAGGTCTTACTGCAGTTGCACAGGGCCTTGGTGAGGCCTCACCTGGAATAGTGTGTTCAGTTTTGGTCTCCTAATCTGAGGAAGCGAAGGTTCACCAGACTGATTCCAGGGATGGCTGGACTGACATATGAGGAGAGACTGGATCGACTGGGCCTTTATACATTGGAGTTTAGAAGGATGAGAGGGGATCTCATAGAAACATACAAGATTCTGAAGGGACTGGACAGGTTAGATGCGGGTAGATTGTTCCCGATGTTGGTGAAGTCCAGAACCAGGGGACACAGTCTTAGGATAAGGGGTAGGCCATTTAGGACTGAGATGAGGAGAAACTTCTCACTCAGAGAGTTGTTAACCTGTGGAATTCCCTGTCACAGACAGTTGTTGATGCCAGTTCATTGGATATATTCAAGAGGGAGTTAGATATGGCCCTTACGGCTAAGGGATCAAGGGGTATGGAGAGAAAGCAGGAAAGGGGTACTGAGGGAATGATCAGCATGATCTTTCCGAATCATGGTGCAGGCTCGAAGGGCCGAATGGCCTACTCCTGCACCTATTTTCTATGTTTCTATGTTTCTGTTGTGTCAGCCAGTGCCTCAATTGGTAGCATTCTTGTCTCTGAGGCAGTAGGTTGTGGGTTCAAGTCCCACTCCAGTGATTCGAGCAGAAAAATCTAGGCTCACACTCCAGTGTAGTGCTGAGGGACTGCTGCACTGTCGGAGGTGCTGTCTTTTGATGAGCCGTTAAGCTGAGTCCCTGTCTACTCTCTCAGGAGGATGTAAATGATGCCATGCACTATTTTGATAGAAGAGCAGAGGAGTTAGCCCTGGTGTCCTGACCAATATTTATCCCTCAATCAACATCACTAAAACAGATTATCTAGTCATTATCACATTGCTGTTTGTGGGAGCTTGCTGTGCATGAATTGGCTGCCACGTTTCCTACATTACCACAGTGACCGCACTTCAAAAAGTACTTCATTGGCTGTAATGCGCTTTTGGGACGTCATGAATGACGCTATATAAATGCAAGTCTTTCTTTCTATTATTCACTTCTTGAATATATTTGCACATAATATAACATCCTGTGTAGGGAAGACAGTTAAAAATAATGTGTTAATGTTTTGTTTATCCTCTAAACTCTGAAGAGTTCCATAGCAGGAAGAAGGGAGAAATAATACAACTGGGCTACAGTCTATGGGCCAAAGTTGCATCTTCCAATAAGGCCTCTGGCCACCTGAATGCGGCAGGCCACAGGATGGCGCGGAATGGCCACCGATCTCCATGGAGGGGCTGCCATTTTGGAAATTGCCCGACCTCAGGTTTGGAGCAGTATCCAGGACCGCTCCGCCCATTTTCCTGCCGTTGCACGCACGCGCCGACCCCTTACCGACTGGCAGGAACCCTAGAGAAATTGCCCCTTTTCAAAATTTCCCCGCGGGAGCAGCCTCACTGCAGGTCGGTGCCCCCAACGGTTTTTGCTGTCGGTACACTCTCTGTGCCACCATGACGACGTGACTGCCTTTAAAAGGGAGGGCGCACTGGTACGGCCGCCATGTTAATTTTTTTTGTCAGCCGACTATCAGGTCGGCCCGACAATTCTGGCTGAGGGTTCGGCCGGGCCACCAACAGGCAGCCTGGCATCCCCTCATGGGTGCCAGGCCGTTGGCCCAGCCGAAACCCTCCCTGGTGGTCCACTGTAAGCCACTAAAGTGGCTGCAGAGTACAGAGCAACCCTTCCCTCTCACTGAAAGGGAGAGATGTAGTAACGCGCCAGCGCGATGACGTCATCAACGTGACACTGATGACTAACAGCCTTGGATACACCGTCTCGCCCGCACTTTGACCTTGCTAATGACGGCCACTCCCCGCGATAAGGCCACGTCCGCTCGCTCGGAAAAAAATCCCGAACTGCTGAATTTATGCCGACCTAATGCATGGGGCGGCCAGAACACGTCGAAACCAGGAGGTGCGCCTCGTTTCCGGCGGTGGCCAATTTCTATTTTAATTCTTTTTCATAAAACTGAAGAGTTTAAGATCTTAGGGGCTGAAATTGCCCCGTTTTTGTGCCCCGTTTAGCGCCTCAGGCGGAATTGCCCCTGAAATTTTGGTGGAAATTTGCCGGTAGTGCCGTGTCCAGCGGTTATCGCCCTGGGCCGGCACACAACAGGTAATGACGGTCATCAGCGTGAGCGCTGACCCCTTTGCTTCCCATTGGGGTAATTGGTCCGCGGGCCACGAGGCTGGAGCGGGCCAATGACAGTGCCAGCTTCGCGGGTCGCTGACACCTGCCCAGGGAGTCCCTTAAAGGGGAGGTCGTGCGCGCCTCAAGCCGCCATTTTATTTTGAAGCTGACTCTTCGGTTGGCCCGACAATGGTGGCCCTCGCCTTGCCTGGGCCGCCATCATGCAGCCCGGCACTCCCTTTTGAGCACTATGCTGCTAGCCTGGTTGAACACGTCACTCGTGGCCCAGTGGCAGCCACCAAAGGGCCTGCTGAGTGCACAGCGGCCCTCCCCTTTAACTGAAGGGGAGGGATGTTGTCGTGCATTAGCACTATGTGGAGCTTCCGTGTAGTGTTGACCTCTTCAATGCGACGCTGAGTTCAGCACCTCACTGATACCCCGGGAGTGCCCCTCGAATGAGCCGGAGCGCCTGAGATAGCTCGCCGCCTCGTTTAAGGGGCACAAAGCCAAATTGTATGCCAGGGGCCCCATCAACCATCTTAAACATTCACTCCCTCCACCATTGGCACAACCGGTCTGCATTGTGTACCCGCAACAAGATGCATTCGTTAGCACCTCCCAAACCCACGGCCTCTACAACCTAGAAGGACAAGGGCAGCAGGCGCATGGGAACACCATCACCTGCAAGTTCCCCTCCAATTTACATACCATCTTGACTTGGAAATATATCGATGTTCCTTCATCATTGCTGGGTTAAAATCCTGGAACTCCCTCCCTGACAGCACCATGGGAGCACCTTCACCACAAGGACTGCAGCGGTTTAAGAAGGCGGCTCACCACCACCTTCTCAAGGGCAACTAGGCATGGGCAATAAATGCCAGCCTTGCCAGCGACGCCACATCCCAGCAACAAATTTTTTTTAAAAGCACCCTTAACATAATAAAACATCCTACGGCACATCACAGGAGCATTATCGAACAAAACCTTACACCGAGCCACATAAAGAGATATTAGGGCAGATGAGACATAGATGTTAAGAAGTGTCTTAAAGGAGGAAAGAGAGGCGGAGAGGTTGAGGGAGGGAATTCCAGAGTTTAGGGCTGAGGCAGCTGAAGGCACGGCCACCAACGTTGGAGCGATTAAAATGGATGCTCAAGAGGCCAGAATTGGAGAAACATAGATATCTCGGAGGGTTGTGGGGCTGGAAGTATTACAGAGATTGGGAGGGGCTAGGCCATGGAGGGATTTGAACACAAGGATGAGAATTTTAAAATCGAGTCAGTGAGCACAGGGGTGATGGATTTGTCCAATGTCACTTGAACACTGTAACTTGTAGGAAATGTGAAACAGTAGGATTAATAATAGGAAGCTTGTGCATGTAAACATTAATAGCAAATTGCTGTCCATAATTGTATCACCACATTTAAAGGAAAAAACGGCACGGATTGAAAAAGTGACTGATTAACAAAAGCAAACAGTTTTGGAGTTGAGGTGCTACAAACCTTTGCTTCAGAATCACCAAGTATTCATTTAAAATCCAAACATTTGTACTGTGTGTCGGTGAATTATTTTACTCCAGTTTGCCTGCCCTTAACACTGATCCAAGCTCTTCAATTTGGTTCATAAATGCTTATAGTTAGTCTTTAGTACTAGAGACAGAAAATGCTGGAAATCTCAGCGGGTCAGGCAGCATCTGTGGAGAGAAACAGAGTCAACATTTCGGGTCTGTGACACTTCATCAGAACTGGAAAAGTTCAAAATGTAACAGATTCTTCAGAAAGTGCAGGGACACTGAAAGGGGGGAGGGGAGGAAAGATCAAAAGAGAAGGTCTGTGATAGGGTGGAAGGCAGAAGAGATTAGAGAGACAAAGGGACGATGGGCCAAATTGAAATGGTAATAGCATAAGTTAGGAAACAAAAGATGAGTCTGATGAAAGGCAGAATAATTAACCAGCTGCCCTGGGAAACAGAGAAAAAAATAAAAGTAAAAGGGGGGGGGGGGGGGGCGGAGTTTGTAAAAAAAAAGAGGAAAGGGAACAAAATATGAGCAGAGGTTATGTCTCAAATTGTTGAACTCGATGTTGAGTCCGGAGGCTGTAAAGTGCCTAAACGAAAGATGAGGTGCTGTTCCTGGAGCTTGCGTTGAGCTTCATTGGAACAGTGCAGGAGGCTGAGGATGGAGAGATCAGAGTGGGAATTAAAGTGACAGGTAACCGGAAGCTCGGGGTCATGCTTATGGACTGAATGAAGGTGTTCTGCACAGAGGTCATCCAATCTGCGTTTGGTCTCCCCAGTGTAGAGGAGACCACATCGGGAGCAGTGAATACAGTACACTACATTGAAAGAAGTACAAGTAAATCGCTGTTTCACCTGGAAGGTGTGTTTGGGGCCCTGGATAATGGGAATGGAGGAGGTAAAGGGGTAGATGTTGCATCTCCTGCGCTTGCATGGGAAGGTGCCGTGGGGAGGGGAGGGGTTGCTGGGGGTGACTGCAGAATGGACCAGGGGGTCGCGGAGGGAGCAGTCCCTTCGGAATGCTGAGAGGGGAGGGGAGGGGAAGATGTGATTGGTGGTGGGATCACGCTGGAGGTGGCGGAAATGGAGGAGGATGATCCGTTGAACGTGGAGGCTGGTGGGGTGAAAGGTGAGGTCAAGGGGAACCCTGTCCTGGTGCTGGGAGGGAGGGGAAGGGGTGAGAGCAGGTGTGGAAATAGAATGGACACGGTCGAGGGCCATGTTAACCACGGCGGAGGGGAATCCTCACCTGAGGAAAAAGGAAGACATATCAGACGCACTAGTGTGAAAGGTGGCATCGTCAGAACAGTTTCGACGGAGATGGAGAAACTGGGAGAATGGAATGGAGTCCTTACAGGATGTGGGGTGGGAGGAAGTGTGTCCAGGGAGCTGTGGGAGTCAGGCTTATAGTGAATGTTTGTCAATAGTCTATCCCCAGAAATGGAGACAGAGAAGCTGAGGAAGGGAAGAGAAGAGTTGGAGATGGACCAAGTGAAGGTGAGAGAAGGGTGGACATTGGATGCAAAGTGAATGAAATTTTCTAGTTCAGGGAACGAGCAGGAAACAGGTCTTTAGTACTATTGCTTCACAATGCTCCTTTCATTATTTAGTTATCAGTAAGAAAAGCGTTGGGAAGGTCAACAAGAGCTCACCAAATGCCTTTAGCTGTGAACCAAGCAAAAACATGCTACGAGAGAAATGTATTAAGTTGGTGTCCAACAGTCATCCATCTGGCTGCTGGTTCCAAGGAAAATGTTATTAGCTTAATTGGCCCCATAATTCTAATTGATGCAGTGTTCAGGGTCAATAGAATTACATATTCAGACATTAAGTAAACCGTTCATCTGGCTCATGATTAATATTGCTATCTAGCTTCATTATAATAGTTTCAAAGATAAGGTATAGAAAAGGATATATTTGTATTGCCACAACTTTAACATAACATTCCATTAGGTGTTTCAGTTATGGTCTGGGTCCTAATGCCTGCAATCGGTTGCTGCGTGGGGTTGCAAAGGTCACGGGAGGAACATTTGAATTTTTCAATGAAGGTGAACGACTACAACCAAAGGTAGGTGGTTGATAATCTTAAATAATGTGCACACATGGAATAATTTTGACTTTGGGCAATAATGTAAAAGGGGTGATATTGGATCAGCCGCCTGGTATACATCTCTCATGATTTTCATTATATCATCTTGATTTGCAATCATGTTGCCTTGTCTTCATTTTTGAGTTGTAAACTGTGTCACAATAACTGGGACTAATCTTTTGAAAACCAGTGTCACTGGTTCTATTCACCTCTTTAACTGTTTCTTCTAATTTGACATGCCTTGTGTTGCCCAAGTAATAAGTGCAGCGCAATAAGCTTCTACGTATCTAGGTTGCTGCAATTGAATTTAAATTAAAAATAAAATATCAAACAGGTGATTTTTATATTGTTATAGATCTGATTTCATGATACTTGAAATTTCACAGAACTATTATAACCGAATAAAGAGTTACTCTACAGTGGCCTCCTCACAGATTAGGGCTGCAGTTGGCTGAGAATTATGCTTTGTTGGTGCCCCCTTTCTTGCTAGTTCAGATTAAATAGTGTAATACCCGTCCATACAGAAGTTTGGTGTAACTTTATCACCAATTTGGAATATTCTCATTGTAGTTAATGTGGACAGGATGGCACTGCTTGGCCCCTAGCTGATAAGAACATAAGAATATAAGAAATAGGAGCAGGAGTAGGCTATACGGCCCCTTGAGCCTGTTCTGCCATTTAATACGATCATGGCTGATCCGATTATGGAATCAGTTTCACTTCCCTGCCCGCTCTCCATAACCCCTTATTCCCTTATCATTTAAGAAACTGTCTATTTCTGTCTTAAATTTATTCAATGTCTCAGCTTCCACAGCTCTCTGAGACAGTGAATTCCACAGATTTACAACCCTCTGAGAGAAGAAATTTCACCTCATCTGTTTTAAATGGGCAGCCCCTTATTCTAAGATCGTGCCCCCTAGTTCTAGTCTCCCCCATCAGTGGAAACATCCTCTCTGCATCCACCTTGTCAAGCCCCCTCATAATCTTATACGTTTCGATAAGATCACCTCTCATTCTTCTGAATTCCAATGAGTAGAGGCCCAACCTACTCAACCTTTCCTCATAAGTCAACCCTCTCACCTCTGGAATCAACCTAGTGAACCTTCTCTGAACTGCCTCCAAAGCAAGTATATCCTTTTGTAAATATGGAAACCAAAACTGCACGCAGTACTCCAGGTGTGGCCTCACCAATACCCTGTATAACTGCAGCAAGACTTCCCTGCTTTTATACTCCATCCCCTTTGCAATAAAAGCCAAGATACTGTTATATATGCAATAAAGGTTCAAACTGAGTAACATAGAAACATAGAAAATAGGTGCAGGAGCAGGCCATTCAGCCCTTCTAGCCTGCACCGCCATTCAATGAGTTCATGGCTGAACATGAAACTTCAGTACCCCCTTCCTGCTTTCTCGCCATAACCCTTGATCCCCCGAGTAGTAAGGACTTCATCTAACTCCCTTTTGAATATATTTAGTGAATTGGCCTCAACTACTTTCTGTGGTAGAGAATTCCACAGGTTCACCACTCTCTGGGTGAAGAAGTTTCTCCTCATCTCGGTCCTAAATGGCTTACCCCTTATCCTCAGACTGTGACCCCTGGTTCTGGACTTCCCCAACATTGGGAACATTCTTTCTGCATCTAACCTGTCTAAACCCGTCAGAATTTTAAACGTTTCTATGAGGTCCCCTCTCATTCTTCTGAACTCCAGTGAATACAAGCCCAGTTGATCCAATCTTTCTTGATAGGTCAGTCCCGCCATCCCGGGAATCAGTCTGGTGAACCTTCGCTGCACTCCCTCAATAGCAAGAATGTCCTTCCTCAAGTTAGGAGACCAAAACTGTACACAATACTCCAGGTGTGGCCTCACCAAGGCCCTGTACAACTGTAGCAACACCTCCCTGCCCCTGTATTCAAATCCCCTCGCTATGAAGGCCAACATGCCATTTGCTTTCTTAACCACCTGCTGTACCTGCATGCTAACCTTCAATGACTGATGTACCATGACACCCAGGTCTCGTTGCACCTTCCCTTTTCCTAATCTGTCACCATTCAGATAATAGTCTGTCTCTCTGTTTTTACCACCAAAGTGGATAACCTCACATTTATCCACATTATACTTCATCTGCCATGCATTTGCCCACTCACCTAACCTATCCAAGTCACTCTGCAGCCTAATAGCATCCTCCTCGCAGCTCACACTGCCACCCAACTTAGTATCATCCGCAAATTTGGAGATACTGCATTTAATCCCCTCGTCTAAATCATTAATGTACAATGTAAACAGCTGGGGCCCCAGCACAGAACCTTGCGGCACTCCACTAGTCACTGCCTGCCATTCTGAAAAGTACCCGTTTACTCCTACTCTTTGCTTCCTGTCTGACAACCAGTTCTCAATCCACGTCAGCACACTACCCCCAATCCCATGTGCTTTAACTTTGCACATTAATCTCTTGTGTGGGACCTTGTCGAAAGCCTTCTGAAAGTCCAAATATACCACATCAACTGGTTCTCCTTTGTCCACTTTACTGGAAACATCCTCAAAAAATTCCAGAAGATTTGTCAAGCATGATTTCCCTTTCACAAATCCATGCTGACTTGGACCTATCATGTCACCATTTTCCAGATGCACTGCTATGACATCCTTAATAATTGATTCCATCATTTTACCCACTACTGAGGTCAGGCTGACCGGTCTATAATTCCCTGTTTTCTCTCTCCCTCCTTTTTTAAAAAGTGGGGTTACATTGGCTACCCTCCACTCCATAGGAACTGATCCAGAGTCAATGGAATGTTGGAAAATGACTGTCAATGCATCCGCTATTTCCAAGGCCACCTCCTTAAGTACTCTAGGATGCAGTCCATCAGGCCCTGGGGATTTATCGGCCTTCAATCCCATCAATTTCCCCAACACAATTTCCCGACTAATAAAGATTTCCCTCAGTTCCCCCTCCTTACTAGACCCTCTGACCCCTTTTATATCCGGAAGGTTGTTTGTATCCTCCTTAGTGAATACCGAACCTAAGTACTTGTTCAATTGGTCTGCCATTTCTTTGTTCCCCGTTATGACTTCCCCTGATTCTGACTGCAGGGGACCTGCATTTGTCTTCACCAACCTTTTTCTCTTTACATACCTATAGAAACTTTTGCAATCCGCCTTAATGTTCCCTGAAAGCTTCTTCTCGTACTCCATTTTCCCTGCCCTAATCAAACCCTTTGTCCTCCTCTGCTGAGTTCTAAATTTCTCCCAGTCCCCAGGTTCGCTGCTATTTCTGGCCAATTTGTATGCCACTTCCTTGGCTTTAATACTATCCCTGATTTCCCTTGATAGCCACGGTTGAGCCACCTTCCCTTTTTTATTTTTACGCCAGACAGGAATGTACAATTGTTGTAATTCATCCATGCGGTCTCTAAATGTCTGCCATTGCCCATCCACAGTCAACCCCCTAAGTATCATTCGCCAATCTATCCGAGCCAATTCACGCCTCATACCTTCAAAGTTACCCTTCTTTAAGTTCTGGACCATGGTCTCTGAAATTACTGTTTCATTCTCCATCCTAATGCAGAATTCCACCATATTATGGTCACTCTTCCCCAAGGGGCCTCGCACAATGAGATTGCTAATTAATCCTCTCTCATTACACAACACCCAGTCTAAGATGGCCTCCCCCCTAGTTGGTTCCTCAACATATTGGTCTAGAAAACCATCCCTTATGCACTCCAGGAAATCCTCCTCCACCGTATTGCTTCCAGTTTGGCTAGCCCAATCTATGTGCATATTAAAGTCACCCATTATAACTGCTACACCTTTATTGCATGCACCCCTAATTTCCTGTTTGATGCCCTCCCCAACATCCCTATTACTGTTTGGAGGTCTGTACACAACTCCTACTAACGTTTTTTGCCCTTTGGTGTTCTGCAGCTCTACCCATATAGATTCCACATCATCCAAGCTAATGTCTTTCCTAACTATTGCATTAATCTCCTCTTTAACCAGCAATGCTACCCCACCTCCTTTTCCTTTTATTCTATCCTTCCTGAATGTTGAATACCCCTGAATGTTGAGTTCCCAGCCCTGATCATCCTGGAGCCACGTCTCCGTAATCCCAATCACATCATATTTGTTAACATCTATTTGCACAATTAATTCATCCACCTTATTGCGGATACTCCTTGCATTAAGACACAAAGCCTTCAGGCTTGTTTTATTAACACCCTTTGTCCTTTTAGAATTTTGCTGTACAGTGGCCCTTTTTGTTCTTTGCCTTGGGTTTCTCTGCCCTCCACTTTTCCTCATCTCCTTTCTGTCTTTTGCTTTTGTCTCCTTTTTGTTTCCCTCTGTCTCCCTGCATTGGTTCCCATCCCCCTGCCATATTAGTTTAAATCCTCCCCAACAGCACTAGCAAACACTCCCCCTAGGACATTGGTTCCGGTCCTGCCCAGGTGCAGACCGTCCGGTTTGTACTGGTCCCACCTCCCCCAGAACCGGTCCCAATGCCCCAGGAATTTGAATCCCTCCCTGCTGCACCACTGCTCAAGCCACGTATTCATCTGCGCTATCCTGCGATTCCTACTCTGACTATCACGTGGCACTGGTAGCAATCCCGAGATTACTACTTTTGAGGTCCTACTTTTTAATTTAGCTCCTAGCTCCTTAAATTTGTTTCGTCGGACCTCATCCCTTTTTTTACCTATGTCGTTGGTACCAATGTGCACCACGACAACTGGCTGTTCTCCCTCCCATTTCAGAATGTCCTGCACCCGCTCCGAGACATCCTTGACCCTTGCACCAGGGAGGCAACATACCATCCTGGAGTCTCGGTTGCGGCCGCAGAAACGCCTATCTATTCCCCTCACAATTGAATCCCCTATCACTATCGCTCTCCCACTCTTTTTCTTGCCCTCCTGTGCAGCAGAGCCAGCCACGGTGCCATGAACTTGGCTGCTGCTGCCCTCCCCTGATGAGTCATTCCCCTCAACAGTACCCAAAGCGGTGTATCTGTTTTGCAGGGGGATGACTGCAGGGGACCCCTGCACTACCTTCCTTGCACTACTCTTCCTGCTGGTCTTCCATTCCCTATCTGGCTGTGGACCCTTTCCCTGCGGTAAGACCAACTCACTACACGTGATACTCACGTCATTCTCAGCATCGTGGATGCTCCAGAGTAAATCCACCCTCAGCTCCAACTCCGCAACGCGGTCTGTCAGGAGCTGGAGGCGGATACACTTCCCGCACACGTAGTCGTCAGGGACACCGGAAGCGTCCCTGAGTTCCCACATGGTACAGGAGGAGCATAACACCCGACCGAGCTCTCCTGCCATGTCTTAACCCTTAGATACACTTAAACTGGTAATAACAATGTTAAAAGTTACTGACCAATATAAGAAGAAAAAGAAAAACTACTCACCAATCACCAGCCAATCACTTACCCCCTAGGCTGTGACGTCACCTTTGTATCTTTGCCTTCTCCCTGTAGCTGCACCGGCACGCCTCTCGCTGACCCCGGACTCGTGCTGCTCCGAGCTCCCGCCTCCTCGACTGACTGCTCGAACTGCTCGACTCCCGCTGACCTTTATAGGCCTCTCGCCGACCCCGGACTCGCGCTGCTCCGAGCTCCCGCCTCCTCGACTGACTGCTCGAACTGCTCGACTCCCGTTGGCCTTTATAGGCCTCTCGCCGACCCCGGACTCGCGCTGCTCCGAGCTCCCGCCTCCTCGACTGATTAACTAAGCAAGGTACAAACTTGGCTCTGCTTTATTTAGGCCCAAAGTGCCTGACTCACAAAATGGCTGGCCTTTTATACCCGAGCAGCACCGTGTGCGTACTGCTCAGTGGCCTCCAACAATGACACCATCTGATGGCTACAAACATACATGACAATACCCTCCTCTGAGATCTTATCACAGCCTTTCACAGGTTGAGACGGTTTGGTGTTTTACACTCCTGGGTTGACCGTCTCAGTTCGATTCCGGCCTTGGGTGAGTGTGCGGGGTCTGTTGTGGCTGATGGCTGGATGGCTGACTTGTTGGAGGTGGCAATGGCCATGTCAGGAATTGAAAGTCCATGTTTATTGAACAAGTCCAGGTTCACGGATGACCCTTGAGTCCACTGAAGGCTGCTGGTAGGTTGGTTGGTCGTCGATGGTTTCTTCGTCCGACTGCTCTGACTCGTCTGTGTGCCTCAGCTTTGTTTGATCCGTGTGTTTCCTGCAAGTTTTCCCATTCTTGAGCTTAATAATAAATACTCTGTTGCCCTCCTTGGCCATGACCGTACCAGCGATCCATTTGGGACCCTGACCATAATTCAACACATATACAGGATCATTATCAGAAACACGATCGTGGTACTCTTGTTGACTCTGTCTTCTGTATTCAACATGATTACTTAAATCCGGGTATACAAGAGATAACATAGAAACATAGAAAATAGGTGGAGGAGTAGGCCATTCGGCCCTTCGAGCCTGCACCGCCATTCAATAAGATTATGGCTGATCATTCCCTCAGTACCCCTTTCCTGCTTTCTTTGGAGTCACGGCCAAGATGACCAGTCATCTTGGAACACACCGGTTCTGGGAACGGACTTCAGTAGACTTTCCATATTCCTCTGGAATATTGCTGCAGCCGAGCGAATTCCAAACAGGCACCTGTGGTAAATAAACAGTCCTTTGTGCGTGTTAATGCACGGGAGTCTCTTCAACATCTCGACCAACTCCTGTGTCATATAGGCCGACGTCAAGTCCAGTTTTGTGAACGACTTCCCCCCGGCTAGCGTCGCAAACAAGTCATCAGCCTTCGGTAACGGGTACTGATCCTGCTTCACAATCCTGTTGATCGTAGCCTTGTAGTCTCCACAGATTCTGACTGTGCCATCACTTTTCAGCACAGGAGCAATGGGGCTGGCCCATTCATTAAATTCGACCGGTGATATGATCCCTTCACGCTGGAGTCTGTCCAGTTCGATTTCAACCTTCTCCCTCATCATATACGGCACTGCCTGAGCTTTATGATGGACGGATCTTGCATCTGAGTCCATGTGGATCTGCAGCTTGGCTTCTGTGAAGTTGGCGATACCTGGTTCGAACAGCGAGGGGAACTTGCTCAACACTTGGGCACATGTATCTTCCTCCGATGACAACGCCTTTATGTCATTCCAGTCGCATCTGATTTTCTCCAACCAGCTCCTGCCGAGCAGTGTTGGGCCATTGGCTGGAACAATCCACAGCGGTAACTCGTGAACCGCACCGTAATACGACACATTAATTTGTACACTGCCAATCACCTTTATCAGTTCTTTAGTGTACGTGCGCAGCTTGATGTTAACAGGGCTCAGCCTGGGCCTCACAGTCTTAGTATCCCACAGCTTATTAAATGCCCTCTCATTTATGATCGATTGACTCGCCCCTGTGTCCAGTTCCATCGATACCGGTATCCCGTTAAACTTCACATTAATCAAAATTGGTTTACTCTTGGTTATGAAAGAGAACAGTCCATACACTTCCTCCTCTGGCATCTCGGATTGTGTATCCGGATCCCCGCTAGTCTTACTCTCATCCTCCACGTGGTGTGTTGCAGCACGCTTGCTCATCTGCGGACACTTGTGCTGGAGATATCCCAATCTCAGACAGCCTTTGCAACTATATTGCTTAAATCGGCACTGCTGGTGCCGATGATTTCCCCCACAACGGCAACACGGAGAAGTCGGATACATTCCCACTGGCGGACTTTGGGCAGCCACAGGTTTCGCGAACCCAGCCGGATAGGCCCTGCCATGTGCCGCTCTACCAAACGCCGAATCAATTGTATTTACAGTACTTGCCGAGGTTCAGTTCTTCACCGATATTTGCTTTAGACTCCTGTCCGTCGTCACACATGATTGAGCGATCTAGATGGCCCTTTTTAAATCCAACTCCTCCACCGCCAGAAGTTTGCGCAGGATCACCTCGTGGTTGATACCGATAACAAAGAAGTCCCGCAGCATGTCTGTCAACACCGTCCCGAACTTGCACAGTCTCGCTAGACGTCTCAGGTCAGCAACGAATTACGCCGCGCTCTGGCCCTCCGATCGAACGTGTGTATAAAACCCGTATCTCGAGATGATGATGCCCTCGTCTGGCTTGAGGTGCTCCCGTACCAATGTACACAACTCCTGTACGTTTTCTCTGTTGGATCACTAGGCATGAGTAGATCTTTGAACCGCACACAGTGAGGAACACAGCCCGGCGCTGATCTGCATCGTCGACCCCCTTCATTGTGTTGGCCACGAAGTACTGGTTCAAACGGCTCACAAAGTCCACCCAATCTTCTCCCTCCACAAATCGCTCTAAAAATCCAATCCTGCTCATTTTGCAAACAAAGGTTCTTGTATTCTCGTCGACAAATGTTATGTATGCAATAAAGGTTCAAACTGAGTACTATTTAACTAGCAAGGTATAACCTTGGCTCTGCTTTATTATGGCCCAAAGTGTCTGACTCACAAAATGGCTGGCCTTTTATACCAGAGCAGCACCGTGTGTGTACTGCTCAGTGGCCTCCAACAATGACACCATCTGGTGGCTACAAACAACATGTACATATATGACAAATTCCATTGGCCTTTCTGATCACTTGCTGTACCTGCATACTAACCTTTTGTGTTTCATGCACAAGTACCCCCAGGTCCTCCTGTACTGCAGCACTTTGCAATCTTTCTCCATTTAAATAATAACTTGCTCTTTGATTTTTTTTCTGACAAAGTGCATGACCTCACACTTTCCAACATTGTACTCCATCTGCCAAATTTTTGCCCATTCACTTAGCCTGTCTATGTCCTTTTGCAGATTTTTTTGTGTCCTCCTCACACATTGCTTTTCCTCCCATCTTTGTATCATCAGCAAACTTGGCTACGTTACACTCAGTCCCTTCATCCAAATCGTTAATATAGATTGTAAATAGTTGGGGTCCCAGCACTGATCCCTGCGGCACCCCACTGTTCACAATGTTTTCATAAAGGTGAATTGAATTGAAGATGATGATTCAAAAAATAAAGACATATACACGACATATAAAATAATCCACTCTGTCCTCAGGCAGGATTCCACTTTCCTTTCAGTTCCGCCTTGGCCTTGGATAGTCAGCTGTGCTCATTCAATATCTGTTCAAAGAAAAGGTCGATGTCATTACTTAGAACATAATTTTCTAGCAATATTTGAGAATAAAACTGAAGAAAAGTAAAGCTCACTCAGTCATTCTCTCTTGTAGTTAAACACATAATAGTTAGCAACTTATGGTTCCACAACAACAAAGCTCCACTTTTGGTTCCAGATTATGTTCGCAGCGAAGCAAACCATAATCATGAATTTCTACATTGACTTTTTTGGCTTATTAAAAGAACAGGGTTTCCAGCAGTTACTGGTATTGTGTTCTTCAATGCTACCCTCAGTAAAACACATGCAATATTGGGAAAAGGGAGCAACATGTTAAGGCTCTTACTTAAACCTATCTGTTTTTCTGGGTTTGAATCATGGGGTCTATTGTGCAACAATTGGTTACACACTCAATCCCAACAGGACCAACTCTACATGGAATTAAATCCTAATGTACTTAAGTTGACTGTCTTCTGGTAGACACCGTGGGCCAGGTCACGTGCCCACTGTGTTATCAGTAACGATTATAGATGAGTATATATGTATTTGAATATTAATACTGTACTTTTTTCAATCAGTTAATTAAATCGTTAAAGAAAGCAATTGAGCCAGTTATGAGTGACATCACCATCGAATGGTATCTCCCAGATACTTTAGAAGTTCTCCTTTCTCCCAGTGAAATTGGACCTTTGTACCCAGGGGACCATCTGAATGGCTATGGTGTCATTTATGACCTTTCTGGATTCCAAAGGAAGAAGGATGCTGTAAGTCAAGTCTACATAAAGTCTAAATCTTCTCATAATATTCAGGTCAAGGGGGAGTGGGGCCACCAAGATATGGGAAAGCCACCCAACAACAACAACAACTTGTATTTATATAGCGCCTTTAACGTAGTGAAACGTCCCACGGCGCGTCACAGGAGTATTATGAAATAAACATTTGACACCGAGCTGCATAAGTAGAAATTAGCACAAGTGACCAAAAGCTTGGTCAAAGAGTTAGGTTTTAAGGAACGCTTTGAAGGAGGAAAGAGAGGTAGAGAGGCGGAGAGGTTTAGGGAGGGAGTTCCAGAGCTTGGGGCCCAGGCAACAGAAGGCACGGCCACCAATGGTTGACCGATTATAATCAGGGATGCTCAGGAGGGCAGAATTAGAGGAGCGCAGACATCTCGGGGGGTGGGGGGGGGAGGGGAGGAGATAGGGAGGGGCGAGGCCATGGAGGGATTTGAAAATAAGGATGAGAATTTTGAAATCGACAGGGAAGGAAAGTGATGAGGAAGGGAAATTCAGTTCAGTAGCGGAGTGAGGCTCGAGGCAGGGGAAAGCCAGCTACTGGGTATGGGGGGGACAGGGAACAAATGAAGGGGAAATATAACCAGGGACGGGGGATGGTTGCTGTGAATAGGAAATCCATGCAATCATGGATTTGGAATAATTGCCGGACGCCGATCACGGTGGGTGGTGTAAAATAAGGTGTCTGAGGTGTGGAGAGGAGCTAAAGTTCAGAAAGGACTTTTGGTTGTGCAAAGTGGAGTGGCAGCTATTTGTGAGGCATGCAGGGAGATTGACTTTGGGAGTGGGATTCAGGCAAATTGTCGGTGTCAGGAGCCCTGGATATTGCCATTAACTTTTTGCTTCTGAACAATGTCCTATGTTGGTTACCATTTCAAAAGTCTCTGAAAGGGATGCAAAACATTAAATCCAATCCAAAAGGACTGAATTCAGTTTTTTTTAATGGAACAGAACATCAGGAGTTGGGTGGACAGTAGCATGAGTTAGTCACCACTGTTACCAGTTCATAACCTGGTCTACAGGAAACATTGGGCCCAAGTTTCGAGCCGCGCCTAGAACGGTGCAGTCCCGACCTGGACGCCCATTTTTCGCGCCACAAAGTGCGCCTAAAAAAACCCTCCAGATTCTCCACCTCCCGGCAGGTCCTCTGGCCCTTGGTGCAGCGCAACAGGAGCTGTAGGGGGCGGAGCCAGATTCCTGCGCTGAAAACAGTGCCGGGACCTCTGCACATGCACGCTACAGTGGGCACGCATGTGCAGTAGCTCCAGGCGCCCAAAACTGTGTTGGAGGGGCCCGAAGCACACAGCCCCTAGCCCTGGCCCAATGGCCTCACTGGGGCTGCGTGAATAAGGCTCCTCCCACGGCCAGCTCCTGCTTCCTCCCGACCCGACCCAACCCGACTCGACTCCCACTTCCCGCCCCGCCCGCAGATCGGACCCGAACCGAACCCCCGGACTGGATTTGACCCGCGCTCCCCCACCCGACCTGACCTCCCTCTCCCTCCCCCCCAACCCGAACCGACTTCCCTCCCACCAACCCCCCCGACCCGACCCGCGCTCCCGACACCACCGCCCCTACCCCCCCGGACCGGACCCAACCTGACCTCCCTCCCCCCCCCCCCCCCCGGCCCCGACACAACTGACCCGCACTCCCTCTCTATCCCCCCCCCCCCACATCCGAACCAACCAGACCTCCATCCTCCCCCACCCCCCCCCCGACCCGACCCGTGCTCCCGACTGCCACACCCCCTCCAGGATCGGACCCGACCCGACCCGCGCTCCCGACCCCGGACCCGACCCGACCCAATGCCACCTACCTGTAAATCTGGTGCTGGGGACGGGCCCTGCCCGAAGTCTTGGGCCCGGCCGGACCCGGCCCGTTCAGCCTCCCCCCCTTCTCCTCTCCCCCCCTTCCCCTTCTCCTCTCCCCCCCTTCCCCTTCTCCTCTCCCCCCTTCCCCTTCTCCTCTTCCCCCTTCCCCTTCTCCTTCTCCTCACCCCCCCTTCCCCTTCTCCTCTCCCCCCCTTCCCCTTCTCCTCTTCCCCCCTTCCCCTTCTCCTTCTCCTCTCCCCCCTTTCCCCTTCTCCTCTCCCCCCCTTCTCCTCCTCCCCCCTTCTCCTCCTCTCCTTCCCCTTCTTCTCCTCCCCCCCTCTCCTCCTCCCTCCTTCTCCTCCTCCTCCCCCCCTTCTCTCCCACCCTTCTCTCCCCCTTCTCCCCTTCCCTCCCCCTTCTCCCCCATCACTCCCCCTTCCCTCCCCCTCTGCCTCCCTCCCTTCCCTCCCCCTGCTCCCCCCCTCTCTCCCTCTACCCCCCTCTTCCCCCTCCCCTCGCTGTCAGAAACACAGACACTGACAGACAGAGAGTGAGAGACACACACACAGACAGACAGAGAGATAGAGACACTGACAGAGAAACACTGAGGGGGGTCCCAGCACGCTGTTGGAGGGCTCCCGGTGCTTCAGTCGGTAAGTAGAAAATGTTTTATTTATTGATTTTTAAAAAAAAATTATTTCTTATTAATTTTTTTTGATTGATTTATTGGTTGATTTATTGATGTATTTATCATTTATTATTGATGATGGCTCTTTATTTGTAAAACTGAAGTGTTTAATGTTTGTAAACTTCCCTTTAAACCCCCCCCCCCCATTCCCTACGCCTGATTTGTGACCTACGCCTGATTTTCTAAAGTGTAGACAAGGTTTTTTCGAGCGTACAAAATTCTTCACTTACTCCATTCTAAGTTAGTTTGGAGTAAGTTTTCACTGACGAAACTTTGAAAACAGGCATAAGTGGCCGGACACACCCCCTTTTGAAAAAAAAATTCTGTTCCAAAGTGAAACTGTTCTAACTGACTAGAAGTGGAGCAAACTAAATGGCGAGAATTCCGATTTCTAAGATACTCCGTTCTACACCATTTGCTCCAAAAAATCAGGAGCAACTGAGGCCGAAACTTGGGCCCAATCTGTGTAAGTTAGGCTGTTTGCGATAGTGATCAGGGCTCAGGAATAATGCTCACTCGCAGGTACCTGTTGATAAAATGTTTTTGAGAGGAGGCTGATTTTCTTTTCCATGTTTCAGTCGAAGTGAAAGATTCAAAATGCCAATGGCAACAGGATCAGGGCACGATCGGGAAGAGAGGCTTATGTTGAGCGAATTGGAGAGCAGGGCAGTAATGGAAATAGGGACAACTTGGATTCCAGTTTTTTACCATGAGTAATCAGTCAGAAGAAGACTTCCTCTGAAACATGGGGCTGGATTTTGCGGGGAATCGGCGATTGCGATCAGTGGCGGTTCAGGTGGGAAAGTGTTTTTTTTCCCCAGCGGGTCGGGACTTTGCAGTGAAGCCGTCACCAAGCGCCTTTACCAAATGTCGGGTCTGTCAGCGCTGAGCAGACCCGACACACAGCTGCGGGGGAGACAATTAAAATCATTAGTGGCTTGTTTACAGTCACTTATTAGTGTTTCTGTCCCAGCTTTTTGGATTTGACAGGTCACCCACCGGTTTCCCGCTGTGCCTAGACCTCACCTGTGAAGCTGAGACAGGAGATTAGTAACCATTGAATCAGCTGATGAGTCGACAGCTTCAAATGTCAAGTCAAATCTCCCAGCTGATTGAGAAATGTTCACTTAACCACTTGCTTCTCTAAACTGCATTTCCACTTTAGATTCAGGATGCTGCAAGTCTTTACACATCTCCATCCAGTCTGACCTCACTACCTCTCCCATCTTGGACTGGTCGTTTCTGTCAACTCTGCTTCACCTGCCATCTATTACATCAGCATGGTGCCCTTGAAACTCTTTCACCATTGTCCTCAGAATCCCACCACGATCAGCCCCAAAACCAGCATCACTAGGCACACCAGCAGCACCAGGCTGGAAGCACCAACAACAGCATTCTCTTCAATCAACTGATGCTGCTCAGAGCACAGGGCATCAGCACCTGACCACATTGCTGCCCGGGAGATTAGGGATGACCTCACCATGGACAGATTTACATCACTTGAAGCTCTACACCCTGGCTGCCACATGACGCGTCAGGTTGGCACCACTCCACACCAACACCATAAAGCATCCCTACAATGCCAAAGCCATTCCTTTCACACTCATCCCCATTGCGGTGAGGGGGGTGGGGAGCGGGGGACACCGTTATGTCTCATCATTCACTGCAACTCACTAAGCCACCTCCAAAGGTTCACACAAATCTGTCCAAGAATGCAAAGTGTTGAAAATAAAGGTTTCAATGTTTGACAACAAATTAACAGAAACTTTACTTGAACATTGCATAAAACATCCAAGTGCCCACCCTTGTGTGCTGTTAGTTGGTATGATTGCACTAGGATGAGGGTGAGGGGTGGCTAATGAGATGGAGATGTGATAATGTAGATAGAGAGAGAGAGAGAGGAATGGGTGGAGGTGCAAGTTGGTGTGAGTAAGGATATGCAGGAGTAGGGTAGGTAAGGCAGAGTGATAGGGATGTGATGAGAGGCACAGCAGGATGAGATGAGATTTGTACTAACGTTTCATGATCTACTGAGATCATTGAAACATTTGCGGCACTGCACCAGAGTCCTCATTACCATATCCCTGCTTGTGCCCTTCTCTGTAATGTGCAACCATGGGAAGAGAAGATGACCTCCCTGCATACTGTGACTCCCGCCCTAAGCATATGAAGGGTGTCATGGAAGAACCTGGGTGCAACCCTCGATCTCTGTACAGTGCTTGTCAGTGTTTGCAGCACCTCAATGCTGTAGAACACTGACAACACAGTGTCGAAAGAGAGTTGGCCATGATTCCTTTAAGGAAATTGGCTGATGACGTCACCAGACCTGCTTTCTCTAATTGACCGGGAAACGCGCTGGGTGGGGCTTAACAAGCCCAATCAAAGGAAATTAATTTCAGAGGCTGGCATGGAGACAGCAGTGAGGTCAGGACCCGCCACTGACGTCACCTGCCAGAGCCGAGGTTAGTAAAATTGTGGCTTACATGTTACAGTTCATATGCAAGCACCTATTTATCACACCATATGTCACATATATGCCTGGAGATACAGAGCAATCCTCAGAGTTTTGGAGGTTCTAGAGTACTAAATTATTCATGTTTATTTATGCTCAAATTTTATAGATATTTGTTCTTTGAATACTGGAATATATATTTGGATCTTCCAAAGTATCTATTTACAATATATTAAAAACAGTACAGCTAGAGTCATTATTTATCTGTCACACTATTGTAGCTCACTTCCAGTGTCACACATATATATTTTTTTAAAGTGTAAGGCAACAAAGACAACAATTTGGAATGTACAGAGAAAATCCCTCAGTAATTGAGAGCCAGGTATTTGCAATATACAGAGGAACTCGCCCACCTAAAGATAATACCTTCATAATCGAGGAGTCAAAATGTCTATAGTCTTTGACTTAAAAAATAAAGCTAGACATTTTATCTCGTGTTCTGATTCGCAGCTCGAAGTTCAATTAAACTTTGATTAATGTCACTATGCATGGTTCGCTCATCAAACAATTAATCCGACGTGCTGTTTACTTAAAAACGATTAGACTCTGTATCGTTAAAGATCATTGTTGCCCCTTAGCAGCAGAATACACTGTACATTGCATGGTTTGACCTCGTTACATAACAGATTTAATGGAGATCTGCTAATAATATATTAAAGGTAATACAGATTTTCTTCTATGGAAACAGTAATTCTCTGTCAATTCCATGGGAGATTTACTAGTATTCATGTATGTGTACATACGTAACATTTACTTAATATTGAAAAATAATAGTTAAATACCTGGGCGTGTTCCTTCTACTGCAGGTGAAGCAGCACATTTCTAAAACACTGTTAAAAGGGTCAGCCAACTCCGTTTTTCAGACTCAAGATGAGTCTTCGACATCAGTCTTGCCGGATGGAATCAAATCACCTTTCCCTGTTGAAAAGAATGACGTTGAGGAGGCACTAAAGGAGATTTCCCGTGAGATTTCAATAGAATTTTCAGGTGCTAATGCCGAGGAAAATGAAAAATGCAAGGGTAAGGCGTATCAATATCAGACTATTTCTTCACCCAATTTTAATCTCTCATTTTTGTTTTCCCCTTTCCTACCTTCCTGTAGAAGCTTCCCAATTTCAAGCTGTGTCTCGAACTTGAAGAACAGAATGGTCTGGGCCATCTCCTGAACCACCACCATGGGCTCTCTATTATCAAAAGAAGCCCACTTAGCAGGGCAACATGGCTCTTGATCTCCCAAGGAGCAACTCAACCAGTTGAAAGATTTTTTTGGTTTATAAGTGCTTTTTATTCATACATGCTATTAAAACTTATTCACTACGTGAGCAGTGAACTATCTTTGGTAGTGTTTCAGTCTTAACTCGACATAAAATTACCATTAATACTAAAGTTGTACTTCAACCATTCCAATAGCATTTCAATGTTATTTTGACAAGCTTGGTGTCTGACACATATGGAAACCCATTGCTGTGTTAATGTCTGTGATCCAAGTTAATGAGGAATCTATGCATGTAGACATCTGTTTGTCCAATACAGGGTGTACATTATCTTTTCATAGGGATAAAACCTACTCACCTATGTCCAAATGACTTAGGCACAGGTTGGCTGAGCTAAGGCTTTGGAACCCCCAAATGTGCAGAGGGGTAAGACTGGAGTTTAAAGCAGTGCAGCTTTCCAATACAGAATACTGTTAAGTATCCTATTGTTTGTCCAGCCAAGCTCATTCTACCTGGGTGCGGGATTATCTGGAGCCGAGGAGAAGAATCCTAGTCCTTGGTGTCAGGTCCACCACTCCAGGTTTCATTAGTGAGCCAGATTTAGCTGGTCAATCACCAACACTGCCCCGCAAAACTCGAATACTGTAGTCCTGCCGGGTTCAGGTATTAGATTACTAACTCTGCCACTAAGGATGGACGTAGTTCTAACCATAAGAACATAAGAACATAAGAACTAGGAACAGGAGTAGGCCATCTAGCCCCTCGAGCCTGCTCCGCCATTCAATAAGATCATGGCTAATCTGGCCGTGGACTCAGCTCCACTTACCCGCCCGCTCCCCGTAACCCTTAATTCCCTTATTGGTTAAAAATCTATCTATCTGTGACTTGAATACATTCAATGAGCTAGCCTCAACTGCTTCCTTGGGCAGAGAATTCCACAGATTCACAACCCTCTGGGAGAAGAAATTCCTTCTCAACTCGGTTTTAAATTGGCTCCCCCGTATTTTGAGGCTGTGCCCCCTAGTTCTAGTCTCCCCGACCAGTGGAAACAACCTCTCTGCCTTTATCTTGTCTATCCCTTTCATTATTTTAAATGTTTCTATAAGATCACCCCTCATCCTTCTGAACTCCAACAAGTAAAGACCCAGTCTACTCAATCTATCATCATAAGATAACCCCCTCATCTCCGGAATCAGCCTAGTGAATCGTCTCTGTACCCCCTCCAAAGCTAGTATATCCTTCCTTAAGTAAGGTGACCAAAACTGCACGCAGTACTCCAGGTGCGGCCTTACCAATACCCTATACAGTTGCAGCAGGACCTCCCTGCTTTTGTACTCCATCCCTCTCGCAATGAAGGCCAACATTCCATTCGCCTTCCTGATTACCTGCTGCACCTGCAAACTAACCTTTTGCGATTCATGCACAAGGACCCCCAGGTCCCGCTGCACCTCAGCATGTTGTAATTTCTCCCCATTCAAATAATATTCCTTTTTACTGTTTTTTTTCCCAAGGTGGATGACCTCACACTTTCCGACATTGTATTCCATCTGCCAAACCTTAGCCCATTCGCTTAACCTATCCAAATCTCTTTGCAGCCTGTGTGTCCTCTACACAACCCGCTTTCCCACTAATCTTAGTGTCATCTGCAAATTTTGTTACACTACACTCTGTCCCCTCTTCCAGGTCATCTATGTATATTGTAAACAGTTGTGGTCCCAGCACCGATCCCTGTGGCACACCACTAACCACCGATTTCCAACCTGAAAAGTACCCATTTATCCCGACTCTCTGCTTTCTGTTCGCCAGACAATTCTCTATCCATGCTAATACATTTCCTCTGACTCCGCGAACCAGCCATTACCAGGCATCTTGGAACCATTTTGATCCCATGAAAACATTTTCCTCCAGCCTTAGACCAGGGATGATAGTCATTAGCCACCTTTTTCATTAGATTGTTTCCCAAACCTTAGTGCTAGTTGACAACAATGCAACAAAAGAGAAATTTGCAATCACTTTCTACACCTCCAAATGAAAAATGCATGCCAAACACACAAAGAAATATTTAACCCTGAGAAATGCCACTATTAAAATGTCATGGTTTAAAGAAAAGGTATGGCGCTTTTCACTAAAGTAAGAAGGGCTGCATTCTTATATATTTTACATATATTTATTTTTGGAATTTCAGATTTAGAGAGTGATCCATTCAATGACTTACGGAAGCGTATCTCCCATTCCTCGTACATCCAGGAGCAGTATACGTTGACACATTGTTCCATCAGCAGTGATAAAGGAATTCAGGATCAAAGCACACCGACCCGTGGCTCAAATAGCAGTGACTCTACAGAGCCTCAGGATAATGACAGGAAGATAGCATCCCTCCCACATGGTTTGGAAAACATTGCACATCAGGGACAGAAAAGTTTGCTGCATTGGGAATCATCAAAAAAAGTATTATCTCCTTTTGAATTGGTTAATGGTAAAGTAAGTAAATTGCCTAGTATATGAATTAATATTAATACATCAATCTATTTAAGTAACAACAAAACTGCTTTGTTAAATTGAAAAGTGAGATGAAGGATGAGTCTTTGAATTCCAGCCTGTGCTCAGTTTACCCTGGGCAGTTCAGTCAACCCTTCTACATTCGATGGCTTCTAATAGGAGTGAGCCCAAATTACGAAGGAACATAGAAACATAGAAACATAGAAAATAGGTGCAGGAGTAGGCCATTTGGCCCTTCGAGCCTGCACCGCCATTCAATGAGTTCATGGCTGAACATGCAACTTCAGTACCCCATTCCTGCTTTCTCGCCATACCCCTTGATCCCCCTAGTAGTAAGGACTACATCTAACTCCTTTTTGAATATATTTAGTGAATTGGCCTCAACAACTTTCTGTGGTAGAGAATTCCACAGGTTCACCACTCTCTGGGTGAAGAAGTTTCTCCTCATCTCGGTCCTAAATGGCTTACCCCTTATCCTTAGACTGTGACCCCTGGTTCTGGATTTCCCCAACATTGGGAACATTCTTCCTGCATCCAACCTGTCTAAATCCGTCAGAATGTTAAACGTTTCTATGAGATCCCCTCTCATTCTTCTGAACTCCAGTGAATACAAGCCCGGTTGATCCAGTCTTTCTTGATAGGTCAGTCCCGCCATCCCAGGAATCAGTCTGGTGAACCTTCGCTGCACTCCCTCAATAGCAAGAATGTCCTTCCTCAAGTTAGGAGACCAAAACTGTACACAATACTCCAGGTGTGGCCTCACCAAGGCCCTGTACAACTGTAGCAACACCCCCCTGCCCCTGTACTCAAATCCCCTCGCTATGAAGACCAACATGCCATTTGCTTTCTTAACCGCCTGCTGCACCTGCATGCCAACCTTCAATGACTGATGTACCATGACACCCAGATCTCGCTGCACCTCCCCTTTTCCTAATCTGTCACCATTCAGATAATAGTCTGTCTCTCTGTTTTTACCACCAAAGTGGATAACCTCAAAGAACTTTAAGGCTGATACTCCTAATTGGCTTCATCCTACCATGAAGAAGGCTTCGTGTTCTGTATATCCATGCATCAGAAGCTGCGATGTACTTCTTAAGGATGAGGAAGCAGCCAGAACAAAGGAGTCATAACTTTCTGAGAAAGATGTAAGTTAGAGATTTTAGAGAGGAGGTATCGATGGACATGCCTGGTTCGGGGGTTTACCTTTAACTTGAGGTACGATTAATTGACCATCAAAAACTTCAGTTCACTGCCTCTTTTTGGCTGAAATCAAAGCAACTTATGAGTTTCCATATGCAGAAAGTTAATGTCACAGGAATGTGATGGGTTGAATGATGTATCAGAGGTTGTGAAAGACCAAGTTGACATTTATTTTTTGGGCTTCTTCTGTAAACCTAGAGATGAGACTAGGGTTTCCAAAGAAGCCCATTGGTGAAGGGAGCTGAAGGATTGCTATCATTCTGATTTACTCACACACTAAACATAGTTTCAAATTTATATTTAGGAGCCATTATAGATACTCAAAAATTAGAGCCATTGTAAATAAATAGGATCATTAGAATGTAAGAAAGCATGAGATGAGAAAAAGCTACTCAGTTCTTCAGTCTTTCCACAGACCATGTACAAACTATTCTATCCAACCCATTTAATCTCCTGAAGAAAGTTACTGCCAGCCTTTTCAAAGGCAAATGAAGTAAACCTTCGGACTATCTATCTAACCCATGTCCTACACCATACTGGTGTGAACTGTATGATAGAATAACCATGGAAATAATATCACCAGTTCAGTTACATCTTATGCTGTTTCAAGAAACCAAGTAATCATTTTATTTGTCATATTTAACTGTACAGTGAGAAAAACTCTCTCCTTCATTATCAGAGCTCTGTTGGAGTTGACCCTTCTTCAGATGAGGCAAGAAGAAAAAGAAAAGTGATAGCACAAGCAGCACTATCTGGCCGGAGTTTCTCTTCACCAAATGGTCAACTAGACATGCGTCATCTGCGCAAGGCCTTGGAGAAGGTATCTACAGACCAGACTATGAACTGGTCTGTCGGAGGAAGAATAAATGATATTGGTTGTGAATCCCAACAATTTCAAGCTGACAGTTTTTCAAGGATGAGCCTCAATGATTCCAGTAAGCCATCATAGATAAGCCATCTTTTTAATCAGACATCTAAGAATCTGATAGACTTTAGTTTTACTGTTGTCTTGAAGACTTAGCAAATTCCCCACAAAAGCTCAAAATCCTCACAAAACCATCCAATGGTGACCTCCTGGGATAATTAGTTAGTAGGCAATGTTAAGTGCACAATTTGTCCATAATATTTTGATTGTGGACTCTGTGTAGCATACTCAGCTGCAGCATGCATTCAGGATTAAATTCCTGACTGATCTGGGTGCACATTGTATTAAATGGAGTTGCACTGAGATAGGTTAGGGGAGGGAAAAACAATCAGCCAGGGCGTCTGCTCTTGATCGGTATCAGGTGTTCCCTATTGGAAGTATGTGTATGAAGAAATATGTTGGGTGAGGATAGTGTTAGACTCAACTGTGATGCCCTCCATTTTGAATAGCCTGCTGACACTCTAAAATGTGTCTGCACATGAATAATGGCTGGTTGCACAAAGTAATAGGAGGCAGCCAATGTCTGTGGAATTGTACAGCGAGGAGTCTGCGTGCCTTTAAGGAAAGGATTAAGGAGGAAAAAAATAGCAGAAAAAGCAGGAAACATAACAATATTCATAAACTTAGCAACAGACAATAAGATATTATGATAGCCTGATCTAGCAACAGGAGTGCTCAATACTACTCACACAGTTAGCAACAAGCTTCAGTGTGGACCAAACCAGTTTAACTTGATTTAAATAAACTTTTGATTTCTGAGTTTGTTTCTAATCATCTTTTTCCACAGACACCTTACTATTCCAAGTGCCCACCCCAGAGTGGGACACTTTCTTCGATCCTGAGAATCTGTTCTCTCCAGTGACCTCTGAGGATCCGGGTTTGACTGAAGTGGACGACGTACCCATAATGCAGTGTAAATCGGTGATTCATGGCTTGATCTGTGGGCAATCCGTCACTTGGGAAGTAACAGCGAACCTTTCCTCCTTCTACCATACACCATCTCAACAGGAGTCAACACAAGCCACTGAAAATCCTTGGGATGATATCCTCCATCAGTTGACTGCACAATCAGTCATCAGAGACTTTGAAAATATGGCTGAGAAAGAGAGTGAAATTGAATATGGTAAATGCATTTCTAGAACTTTGATTTATAAAATGACTGTATTATACTTAGCAATTCTCTAATAATTATTTCATTTTCACCTTAAAAGACTCAAGTAAGAAACAAATGATGGAAAATTATTTCCCCCCCTCGAGTAGTAGATATATAGAACAGATTCTCAGCAAAAGTAGTTGATGCTCTATTGGATGACTACTTCAAAACAGAACTAGCTAATTATGTATTTGAGAGTAGGACTGAGTTTTATGGGGGAGATGGCTGTAATCTCTACCTTCTTGAGTTCAAAGTGCAATTTGGTTCTGATGTTCGAGGGTGGAACATTGGGCCAGCTCTGTAATGGGTGTACGATCCTCCCGGCCTGATTCTGCTCTATGCATCGTCCCCAGGCGATCCTTTACAACCAAGCATGAAAGAGGAAAGTGTGCACCACACAGTCCACTCCTGATCATTTAAAATCGTTTATAGCAGTTAAATATTTGAACGTAGCTGTTATGTATGTAAACTTTATAATAGTGTACGACTTGCCACCAGGGGGAGCACCTGTTGAAGACCCAGGGGTCACCCTCACACCTCATGTAAACAAGTATAAAAGGTTGGAACCTGCCATGCTGATTCTTCACTCTGGAGTTTGATTAAAGAGACTAAGGTCACATCAGTTTGAGCTTACAGCACACAGTCTTGTGGAGTTATTCTGAACATAACAGTAGCAACGTAAATAACACAGCATAGTGGAAATTTCATGCTTAAACATTTCATTATTTAATATGTTGAATTAATCAATTTTGCATTAAGAGTAGTAGAATCTCCCAGAAACTCTAATTTAGTGCTAGATACTAATTAAATGGTATAATAGGACAGACTGAATCGAGAATATTAGGCACCGGTTTGCAAACTGAACTAAACAATCTATTGTCTCGTTTTCTGGAGGACCTTCTAGAAGACATCGCCTGAAAGCCATTCAGACAAGCAGAGCATGTAACAGCATGTCCATCTACACCACTATCATCCCAATAAATGCTGCCACTCAGGAATCTTTACTATCGTATGTGGAAGTACGAAACACAGGTAATGGAAATGTACTTGTGATTTTTTTTCCTACTCTTGGACCAAATAGGTTGGTCAAACACATGTGAAAATAATTTTCAGTGAATTACATCACCAGGCAACAGTATAGAGAATGTAGAATAAAAACAGAAAATGCTGGAAATCTCAGCAGGTCAGGCAGCATCTGTGGAGAGAAAGCAGAGTTTCAATTTAGTATTTTTTTTTTTTCGTTGCCAATCTTTCCAATTCTTTGTCAAATCACAAACGCCAGAGGTCACCTTGCACACATCAAGGATCACTCTGCGCCAATGCTCTTAGCCAAAAGGCCTAGAGCCACTGCACCGTTCCTGGAAGTACTGCAATACCAGGTTCGTGCCATGGAGGTGGATGGGTCAGGCCCCCCACACACCTCCTATTTCAATTTAGTATACTGTATTCACCGCTCACGATGTGATCTGCTCTACATTGGGGAGATCAAGCATAGATTGGGTGACCGCTTTGCGAAACACCTCCGTTCAGTCCGTGAGTGTGACCCTGAACTTCCAGTTACCTGTCACTTTAATTCTCCACTCCACTCCCACTCTGACCTCTCCGTCCTTGGTCTCCTACACTGTTCCAATGAAGCTCAACACAAGCTCGAGGAACAGCACCTCATCTTTCGTTTAGGCTCTTTACAGCCTCCTAGACTCAAAACTGAGTTCAACAATTTCAGAGCATAACCGCTACCAATCCTTGGCTCCCTTCCCCCCGCCCCCGCCCCCGCCCACCAAGCCTGTTTCTTTTTTTCTCCTTGTCTCTAATGATAGCTGGTCATTATTCCGCTATTCACACCCTATCTTGACTAATGTTTTTCTAACTCCTGGTATTCCATTTCAGTTTGTCCTGTCATCCCCAGCCTGACCTGCTGAGATTTCCAGCGTTTTCTGTTTTTATTCCAGATTCCAGCATCCGCAGTATTTTCCTTTTGTTTAGAGAATGTGGCCCATTATCCACCTCCTCCACCGATTTGTTCAGGGGATCTGAGGTGAGCAGGGGCAGATTAGTGCTTAGGGACATGCTCTGCCATACACTGACCTCATTACGCCTCCCTCCCATTTCCCAGTGTCTGGGTCTGGTGGTGCATGTGTGGGCAGGTGAATGGAAAGAACATATGGTTCCATTCATGAAGTTTGTACAAACAGCGACCCGTCTTCCTATGATATTTATTTTTGTCAAACCTCTTTGTTCAGGGGAAAAGATAAGTTGTACATCATTTCTACCATTGTGACAACTCAACTGATGCATATTGCAATTCATGTTGCATGTTGCTGCTTTGTGTGTTAATAAAACCTTTTTAGGCTAGTCTATTTTCTGTAGATAATGCTTCTTAAAGCCACTCAGGTTTCCACCCCTGCCACAGTACTAAAACGCCGCTCATCAAAGTCATAAATGACACCCTACTGACACATCGATTGTATTAACCTACATTTCAGTATGGCTGTGCAGCTTTCGGTGTACCTAACGAAAGGGGCCTTTAGCAATATCCTACAACAATAGTTTTGTATATAATAACTAAATACAGCAGCATTCCTATGCACTATGAATCATGGAAATCTCTTTTGGTTTGTTCAAGGAGTGAAGTTCAACCAGACGCGGGGCTCTTGCTCAGGAAGCAAGCGGCAGAGAAGTTATTCTGTTGGATTGGGCCGAAGGCAGTCAAGCCATGATTCTGAGGACTTAGATGATATGTTTGTATCAACAGGTAAGGTTATAGCTGTGAAAAAACCATCCTGTCAACCACTCTAACCAAAATCAAATTCTGTTAAAACTGATAAAGTACTGAAAGAATTCCTTACTGTTATGCGTTGTCGCTATGCGTTTTCCCAGTTCTCTCTTTGCCCCGCTATAGCCCAGTGAACCTCTTCACTTTTCTCCATGCAGGATTTGTAGAGGTCGGTTTTCCTTTTTATTTTTATTTCCCTTTTGATTAACTTGTTAATCCATTTAGGGTCATGTTTGTTTAGTGTAAAATAAAAACAGAAAATGCTGGAAATACTCAGCAGGTCAGGCAGCATCTGTGGAGAGAAAAACAGAGTTAATGTTTCAGGTCGATGATCTTTCATGTTTAGTGATCCCCTGCTGGCCCTAGGTATGTATTTATCCAGCAAGAAAGTCCAAATTTGTCTGGCCAAAAATGGTATTTGGAAATGACAACAGAAAATGTTCCAGGCACTAAATGGGTGGAGATACAATGTTATAGATTGCCAACCTCTCTCTCCATCGCCCTCCCTCCCACGCTCTAACTCACACACACACACAGTCAGGTGGAGGACAGTGGGAGATCTAGACCTCTGTCTTTAACTATTTCATTAAACTGCACATTAATCTTTCTTGCCTGGACTCGAATTGAATCTCATTCCTAGAGATGCACGTTGATTGTCCTAGCTTAGACCAGATGTTGAACAGAGGTCCCATCTGCCTGTTAAGGTGGATGCAAAAGATTCCATGGCACTATTCAGAAAAAAGCAAGGTTCTCATGGTAACCTGGCCACCAATCACTTCAGTGCCTGACCCATTTTCCGTCATCATTTGCGGTGGCTGGGGGAAGCACCAAGCACCAAAAGCAGATTAACTGGTTAATTGTCCAAATGTTGTTTGTGAGACCCTGCTGTGCAAATTGTCTCCCACATTTGCTGACTGAAAAACAGTGACAGAACTTCAAAAGTGACTCACAAGCATTTTGGAATGTGCCTAAATATACTATATGTAGAGTTCTCAACTCTAGAACATATTCACATGAGGCATATACTGCAGACAAGCTGCATGACCTGCACCTTTATTCCCCGGTCCAAGGAGTGCTGAGCCTGCGTGGAACCTCCCTTTAAGTACCTGGCTGACCAGGTAAGGAGTGTCTCCCACAAGTTCACCCCCTGTGGTCAAGGTGTGTATTTCACAGTTGTTACATATTGGTTACAGTTATATGAAGGTTACAAACATGACACTATACAAATGCAAGTTTTCCCTTTATTAATTCACTGTACCACATTGCATTGTCTCCTTATCCATCAACATATATTGATTGACTAAAAATCCTATGCTTTTCAAGTCACAGATAATTCCTTGCTTCATGCTTCGGTCGGTTTCAGAATAGCAGCACAGGAATCCCTAGCTGATGTCACTAATATCTCTCCATTTTCTTCCTTATCAGTGAACTTGGATAACTTTCAGATCTATAGAGAAGTCAGCAAACAAGCAATTTGGGCAGAAATAAAAAAGAGTTCTTGTCTGTAGAATTACTTTCTCCTTCAGGAGATATTATTATAAAGCGCAGCAGGGGTAGGAGTTTGTGCTCTATAATGAACATAAAATGAGAACATAAGAAATAAGAGCAGGATGAGGCCAAGTGATCTTTACAAGTCATAGTGAATTGGTGAGTTTACTTCAGATGCAATGAATTCTCCTAGTATTGGACAGTAAAAAGTCATCACTAATTTATCAGCAATACAAATGAAGAAGAGAATATAATTTTACGTTCCAGTGTTTATAAATGTTAGCTAAATCCAAAGGTGTGCTTAAGAGCATAATCAGATCAGTCCTCTTATTTTTTCAGGCTAGGCCTTTCTTGTGATGTGTGTGACTAATATTTTATGTTTGCTGAGGAGCAGGTGAGATACAAGAATGGATCGACATGTTGTGTGTGCACAATAGTTTTAGTGTTTCATGAATTCTTATTATAGGAGTTTGTAAAATTTTCATGAACTTCTCATGAGATAGAACACATGACAAGGATGTTAAGTGTACATTAGACCAAACTAAACTCTAAGGATAAGATGTATTTCTGCTCTTTACAGAAAAGGAAGAAATTCCACCTTCACCAACCAGCATGGGCTCCTCTTCATCCTCTGGGTGGGAAAGGCAGAGTGTCCTAGATGGTAAATAATCCACTTCTGTTTAATGATTGCTTTGTTACAATTCACACTTCTTTCCCATCAGATCTTTACAAAATTATTATCAATTGAGTCACATTTTAAGACGTCACATGTGAATGTCACAAATGCAGTGAAATTGATTGAACATACTGGAAAACAAATCACAATTTTGGTTGCTATAAGATTTATACTTTTATTTTTGTTTTTAGAATGTATTTTTCTTTTAATTTTCTTCTATGCTGCATATTCCAGAAAGCATTATATTAATTTAGGGCCTTTTCATATCTGTTAGCAAAACCTCAAAGCTTTGAAATAGAGCATTTCACTGACATTGAATTACTTTGGAATGGATTGGTTGTGATCTAGGTAAACAAATGCATAAAGGGGTTATCAATTGTTACTGTGAGTGAGGAGACGTAATGAGAAATTTAGAGTGAGTAAGCAGAGTGATTAGTGCATAGAATACTTTGCGACAGGAGGTAGTTGACACAGAAATCATTGCATCGTTTTAATGGAAATACAGATAAACATTTAAAGTAGAGGGAGACACAGGTGTTATGGGAAGAGAGGGGACAGTGGAGTTCATTTTAGATTGCTCGAGTAAAGAGCCGGCATAGGCAAGGTGGCCTGAATGACCTCCTTCTGTGTTGTAAATTTCTATGTCCTGGAGCAACGTTTGAACTTACAACTTTCTGACTCAAAGAGAAAGAGCACCACCAGCTGAGCCTTGGAGGATAGGCTGGTTCAGGTTTGGAAGGCTGATTTAAATGAGGTTCATAGAATCATAGAATGGTTACAGCATGGAAGAAGGCCATTCAGCCCGTCGAGTCTGTGCCGACAGCTAGTCCCACTCACCTGCCCTTTTCCCGTAGCCCTGCAGATTTTTTTTCCTTCAGACACTTATCCAACTCCCTTTTGAAAGATAAAATTGAGTCTGCCTTTCGGGCAGAACATTCTTGATCTTAACCACTCGTGTGTAAAAAAAGCTTTTTCTTACGTTGCCTTTGGTTCTTTTGCCAATCACCTTAAATCTGTGTCCTCTGGTTCTCGACCCTTCTGCCAATGGGAACAGTCTCTTTCTATCTATTCTGTACAAACCCCTAATGATTTTGAACACCACGATCAAATCTCCTCTCAATTTTCTCTGCTCCAAGGAGAACAACCCCAGCTTCTCCAGTCTATAAACATAACTGACATTCCTCATTCCTGGAACCATTCTCGTAAATCTTTTCTGACCTGCTATAAAGCCTTCACATCCTTCCTACAATGTGGTGCCCAGAATTGGACACAGTACTCTAGTTGGGGTTGAACCAGTGTTTTAAACAGGTTCATCTTAATTTCCACACTTTTGTATTCTATACCGCTAATTATGAAGCCCAGGATCCCATATGCCTTTTTAACTGCTTTCTAACCTGCCTTGCCACCTTCAACGATTTATGCACACATACCCCAAGGTCTCTCTGTTCATGCACCTCTTTAGGATTTTACCATTTGTTTATATGTCCTCTCTGTAAAGTCCTTACTCTACAGTATGAAACCACACGAGGCATATTCTGGGAACAAGATCACTCTGTGACCTTAACTCTTTATTCACAGGACTCCAAAGACAATGACCCTGCTTGGTACCTCCCTTTTTATACCTGTGTAATCAGGTAAGGAGCGTCTCCCACAAGTTCACCCCTTGTGGTCAAGGTGTGCATCTAGGTTGAGTGTATACAGTAATACAGTGGTGTTACATTGTGGTTACATACATGACATCACCTTCCCCCCCACCCAAAGTCTTATTGGGATCATAGGTTCAGTCTTTCAGGTGGTCCACGCTCCCTCGTGGAGCGCCGCAGTTGGGGCTCTGGTTGTTGGACACTGACGAGAGTGTCTGTCACCTGTGGTGATTCCGGCCTGTCCGGGCTGACCGCAGGGACTGTGCATTCTGCTGATTGCTCTTGTTGCTCATTCACTGGCGGTGTGGTGAGCTCCATCTCATGGTCTTCTTCAGGTTCCTCCGTATCGATGCTGAACCTTTTTTTTACTTGGTCCAGATGCTTACGGCATATCTGACCATTGTTGAGTTTTACCACGATGACCCTATTCCTTGTTTGTCAATTAAGCCATTTGGGCCCCATGGCGTGATTGAGGACGAATACAGGATCATTTATTTTTATACATCTCCCCCTCGAGTTACGGTCATGGTACTCGTTTTGTGACTTGCGCTTGCCCTCAACTATGTCGGTCAGGACTGGGTGAATGAGGGACAACCGAGTTTTGAGTGTCCGTTTTATTAGTAGCTCTGCGGGCGGGACCCCGTGAGTGAATGTGGTCGGGATCTATAGGCCAGCAGGAGACGCGATAGGCGGCATTGTAAGGAGGGTCCTTGAATCCTGAGCATACCTTGCTTAATGATTTGGATCACACGTTCCGCGTGGCCATTGGAGGCCGGCTTGAATGGCGCAGTCCTGACGTGGTTGATGCCATTGCCCGACATAAACTCTCGGAATTCGTAGCTTGTGAAACATGGGCCATTATCACTAACTAGAATGTCCGGCAAGCCATGAGTTGCAAAGATCGCACGTAGGCTTTCCACGGTGCTGGATCACGTGCATGAATTCAGAATGATGCACTCGATCCATTTCAAGCACGCATCTACCACAATAAGGAACATCTTACCCATGAACGGGCCCGCGTAGTCAACATGAATGCGTGACCATGGCCTGGTGGGCCAGGGCCACGGGCTGAGCGGGGCCTCCCTGGGGGCATTACCCAGCTGGGCACACATCATGCACCTGCAAACACAGTGTTCCAGGTCTGAATCAATTCCAGGCCACCAAACGTGTGACCGGTCAATGGCCTTCATCAGCACAATGCCTGGGTGCTCGCTGTGGAGTTCCCTGATGAATGCCTCCCTGCCCTTCTGGGGCATAACTACCCGGCTGCCCCATAGTAGGCAGTCGGCTTGGATGGAGAGCTCATCCATCCGTCTGTGGAACGGTCTGACCTCCTCAGGGCATGCTCCGTGTGCGGGCGCCCAATCCCCAGTCAGGACACATTTCTTAATCAGGGATAGGAGGGGATCTCTGTTGGTCCAGATTTTGATCTGGTGGGCTGTGATGGGGGAGCCTGCATTGTCAAAGGCATCGACAGCCATGACCATCTCAGCGCTTTGCTCCGCTGTCCCCTCAGTGGTGGCCAGTGGAAGCCTGCTGAGTGCGTCAGCGCAATTTTCAGTGCCGGGCCGGTGCCGGATGGAGTAGTCATAAGCAGCCAACGTGAAGGCCCATCGCTGTATGCGAGCTGATGGGTTGGCATTAATAGCCTTGCTGTCTGACAACAGGGATGTTAATGGCTTGAGGTCTGTCTCTAATTCAAACTTCCTACCAAAGAGGTACTGATGCATTTTTTTTACACCATAGACACATGCAAGCGCTTCCTTCTCGACCATCCCATATCCCCGGTCTGCTTGAGAGAGCGACCTGGAGGCATAAGCCACAGGTTTTAGTTGACCTTCAGCATTGTCCTGCTGCAACACGCACCCAACCCCATAGGACGATGCAGCGCATGTCAGAACCAATTTTTTACAGGGGTCGTACAGGGTCAACAACTTGTTCGAACACAGTAGGTTTCGCGCCCGATCAAAAGCCCGTTCCTGACAGTCCCCCCAAAACCAATCACAACCCTTACGCAGGAGCACGTGTAGTGGCTCCAACAACGTGCTCAAGTTCGGCAGAAAGTTCCCAAAATAGTTCAACAGTCCCAGGAATGAACGCAGCTCCGATGTGTTGCAGGGCCTGGGTGCTCGTCGAATCACCTCCGTTTTGGATTCGGTGGGCCGAATCCCATCTGCAGCAACCCTCCTGCCCAGAAACTCAACCTCAGGAGCTAAGAACACACATTTAGACTTCTTGAGTCGCCGGCCTACCCGGTCCAGTCGGCGCAGCACCTCCTCCAGGTTGTGGAGGTGTTCCTCGGTGTCACGACCTGTGATGAGGATGTCGTCCTGAAATACGATTGTTCCAGGAATGGATTTAAGCAGGCTTTCCATGTTGAAAAATCGCGGCCGCTGATCGAATGCCAAATGGGCACCTGTTATAAACGACAGTCCCTTGTGCGTAGTGATGGTGGTCAGTAGTTTAGATTCGTTGGCCAGTTCCTGGGTCATGTAGGCTGAAGTGAGGTCCAACTTGGTGAACAGCTTGCCGCCTGCCAGCGTGGCGAAGAGGTCCTCCGCTCTCGGGAGCGGGTATTGATCTTGTAGAGACACCCGATTGATGGTGGCCTTGTCGTCGCCACAGATCCTGACAGAGCCATCCGCTTTTAGGACGGGAACGATGGGACTCGCCCAGTCACTGAATTCAACAGGCGAGATGATGCCCTCTCTCAACAGCCGGTCCAATTCGCTCTCGATCTTTTCCTGCATTACATACGGCACCGCTCTGGCTTTGTGGTGCACTGGCCTGACGTCCAGGGTGATGTGTATCACTACTTTAGTGCCTTTGAAAGTCCCGACGCCAGGTTGGAATAGTGAATCAAATTGTTGTAGGACTTGTGAGCACGAACTTCGTTCCACCGAGGACATTGCGTGAACATCCCCCCATTTCCAGTTCATCTTGGCTAACCAGCTCCTCCCCAACAGTGCGGGACCATTGCCCGGGACAATCCAGAGCGGCAGCCGATTCACTAACCCATTGTGTGTGACAGCCAACATTGCACTGCCTAGCACCGGAATGATTTCTTTAGTGTAAGTCTGTAATTGTGTCTCAATACGTGCTAATTTGAGTCTACTGGCTTTAAGTGGCCATAGCTTCTCAAATTGCTGAACGCCCATGAGTGTCTGGCTGGCCCCAGTGTCCAGCTCCATGCGTACTGGAATACTGTTTAATAAAATCCTCATCATCATGGGTGGCGTTTTGGTGTATGAATTGTGAATATTCGCCACATGGACCCGCTGAACCTCGGCGTCCATCGATTTGCCCCAAAAGTCATCCTGCCTCAAAGAACCCTCTTCTGGTCCATCCGCCTCATATATTAGTCTGGTTGCAGACTTCCTGCACATTCGAACTAAGTGGCCACTGAGATTGCATTCCTGCAGACAAACTGTTGAAATCTGCATGACCTAGCTGAGTGTTTTCCTCCAGCATGAGTTAAAGTTTCCATTGTTGGGAACAAAGGGACTATGGCCAGGCATTCCGCGCTAACTGTCCTTTTGACTGCTCTTAAGTACCCTATTGGTGGGTATCAATGGCCCCATCCCGGGCCGCATTGTCCACTGTGATGGCGTGAATGTCCGTTCAGCCTGCCATTGTCTCTGTTGAAGTCCTACTCTGGGGTCTATTGCTGCCTGGGGAGTGTCGGACTGCCCCTGCCTGCTTGTGGGGCTCTGAGTCGCGTTGATGATGTTGACTCCCTGATCCATCGCCGCGTTAGAGGCAGAATTGCGCGCGTATATTATTTTCGTCTCTTCCTACCCGCCATGAAAGTTTGAGCTATCAACTCCGTCGCTTCCAAGGTCTCAATTAATTTGCAGAAAATTCCTGCATGACCGATGCCCTCGATAAAGAAGTCCCTTAGCATCTCCCCCCTGCAGGCGTCTGTGAACTTACAGAGGCTGGCCAAACGTCGGAGGTCCGCTACGAAGTCCGGTATGCTCTGTCCTTCACGACGTTGGTGGGTGTAGAATCTGTGTCGGGCCATATGTATGCTGCTCGCCGGTTTGAGGTGCTCCCCAATCAATTTGCTAAGTTCTTCAAAGGTTTTGTCCGCCGGCTTTTCGGGTGCTAGTAAGTCCTTTATGAGCACGTAAGTCTTTGGTCCGCAGCTGGTCAAAAGATGAGCCCTTCGCTTGTCGGCCATTCTTTCGTAACGAAGCTTTGCTGAAGCCTCTCGACAAAATCGTCCAAGTCTTCCCCAACACAGTACCATTCCTCTGTGCTACCGGGGGCCGTTCACGTGGGTCGTGAATTCCCGTTTCTCGTCGCCAATGTAAAGTCCTTACTCTACAGTATGAAACCACACGAGGCACATTCTGGGGACAAGGTCACTCTGTGACCTTAACTCTTTATTCAGAGGACTCCAAAGAGGAGGACCCTGTGTGGGACCTCCCTTTTTATACCTGTGTGATCAGGTAAGGAGTGACTCCCACAAATTCACCCCTTGTGGTCAAGGTGTGCATCTAAGTTGAGTGTATACAGTAATAGTGGTGTTACATTGAGGTTACATACATGGCACTCTCCTCATTATTTCTACCAAAATGTATCAGTTCACACTTTTTTGTGTTAAATTTCATCTGCCACGTGTCTTCCCATTTCATCATTTTCCTCACTGTTCACTATACTTCCAAGTTTTGTGTCATCTGCAAATTTTTAAATTGTGCCCTGTACACCCATGTCCAAGTCCTTAATATATATCAGGAAAAGCAGTGGTCTTAGACCGACCCTGGGGAACACCACTGTATACCTTCCTCCAGTCTGAAAAATAACCATTCACCACTACTCTCTGTTCCCTGTCACTGAGCCAATGTCGTATCCAGGCTGTCGCTGTCTCTTTTATTCCATGGGCTTCAATTTTACTGGCAATTTGTCGAATGCCTTTTGGAAATCCATGTACCTGTACACTACATTAACCACATTACCCTCATCAACCCTCTCGCTTACCTCATAAAAAAACTCAATTAAGTTAGTTAAACATGATTTGCGTTTAGCAAATCCGTGCTGGCTTTCCTTAATTAATCCATCCCTATCCAAGTGACTGTTAATTTTGTCCCTGATTACTGTTTCTAAAAGCTTCCCCACTCCTGAGGTTAAACTGACTAGCCTGTAGTTGCTGGGTTTATCTTTACACCCTTTTTTGAACAGTGGTGTAACATTAATTACTGAAATATTTGAGAGATTAGCTCTGAGCAGAGGTTAGTCAAATAGGATCAATTTTGACCTCCTCCAAAATTTAATTTTCTTGGCCTGTATTGATGCTATCCTCCTCTGGAGGCTTGGCCAAGAATTGACTAAAACAACCCAAACTAAAGCAAATGTGTTGGAGTCACAGAACTGCCCATTGCATCTCGTAACTTTCTGCTCAGAGTTAATCTCTCAAATATTTCAGTAATTAAATTGTTCTTCATCAGAAATATCTTAACAAAAGAAACCTATTGTGCTGGCCATCTGTCTCATAGTTTTGATTATTGAACCTGATTTACATGTCTTCTGTCTTGACAAGTCAAGACAAATAGGTCCAACTGGGAGTGGAAGTGAATATTTTGATTGTATGTTGATGAAGATTATACCAATTCTATAGTCATGTATAATCAGGTGTTGTCCGAGTGAGTCGACACTTCTTCCCTTGGAATTGTTTGAGGATTCATTTAAAATCCAATAATGAATGATGAAAGAATACATTTTATAAAGTTTAAAATGCATTTACACACAGGAACATTAAGCAACTCAACCTCTGCTTACAAACTCCATCTTGCAGCCTCCCTATTTGTGGAGACTAAATCAAACCAATTGCTGAAATTGCAACATTGATACAGCAGCAAGAACTCTCTGAATATGTGCTGCCAATCTGTGATTTATCAATACATACAGGCAGTGGATGAGATTCCCCACCACCAGTGCATACTCAGAAAATTACATCCAACGTGTACAGACATTAAGGGAATATCCCTAAATTACATAATCAAACTGATATATCATTGCAGTAGTCATGTCAAATTTCCATTCTGCACCCACTTAAACTGGGTTAAAACAATTAGTAGTACAATAAAGTTTATGCTTCCATACTCCTTCAGCTCAAGTTGTGTCCTGAGGGAACATTCTGAGCTATACAACATTAGAATTATTGCTGGTAGTGGGCCGGATTTTCGAGAGGTTTGCGATCGGGTTTTCGCTGCCATTTGACCCTTCGTGGCGAAAGCCCGGATCCTTGGGTACCTGTTTGCAGCGGCACTTCCAAGTACTGCCTGGCGGAGGTGTGTTGGCGTGCAATGACTCCGATTGCATTTGCGATCGAGTTTCAGCTCTCTCCCGACCCGTATGCCACGCTCAGAATAGCCACAGGTCAAATTGGTCGGTTAGCCCTGCCAGCAGGAAATACAGAAACCTGCAAAAAAAGGTCAGTTAAAGTTCTTATTTTTTAATTTTTTTTGCAGCAATTAGTTAGTTAAGGGTCTTGTAAATGTTTTTGAAATGTTTTGGGGATTTTTTTTTCCCCCTCCCAAGGCCTCTCTCGCAGCGCAAACGACCCCTGAATAAAGGTGCTGAAACTCGCGTTTTGTGCTGCAAATAATCGAGGAATGGCTCCCTTACCGGCACAGACCCCAAAGGCCAAAAGTTCAGCCTAAAAGCGGTAGTGCAGTGAAAACAATAATTTTCACGTATCATTACCATTTTCGCCAAAAAACCCCGAAAGCCAAAAATCTGGCCCATAGGTCTGTCATTAGTGGTGGAAGGTGATTAAGTAAGAGGAGTATTACACGTTGCTGCATTTGAGTTTAACTGCACTTTTCCTTATAGCACATGCTAAATAAGTCTGGCAACAACATTATTTTAGTGTGCTTCTGGGAATGTGCTTTTGTAACACATGCAAATACTAGTGCAAGATATTGGCCCGTGTTCGCCATCATTATCCCGATGCAATTGACCGTAACTTGAGGATTTAGCGCATGCACATCTAAACACGGAAATCCTGAAGTTGCAGTCAGTGATTCCCTGCTCTGACACTGACTGTGCTGTGGACACGCCCCCATAGCCAGGAATCCGTGAAATCAGTGAACTGTTCAAAACTTGAGCTAATATCACACATAAACAACCCATTAAATGTTACATTGTTGGCATAGGTGTAACTGGGGTTTTACACAAGTACATAAGAAATAGGAGCAGGAGTAGGCCATTTGGCCCCTCGAGCCTGCTTTGCCATTCAATAAGATCATGGTTGATCTCCTATCAACACGAGCAGATATCAACGCCAAGATCCAACACCTCCTCCAGTGCGCCAGTGCAGCCTTCGGCCGCCTGAGGAAAAGAGTGTTTGAAGACCAGGCCCTCAAAACTGCCACCAAGCTCATGGTCTACAGAGCTGCAGTAATACCCGCCCTCCTGTATGGCTCAGAAACATGGACCATGTACAGTAGACACCTCAAGTTGCTGGAGAAATATCACCAACGATGACTCCGCAAGATCCTAAAAATCCCCTGGGAGGACAGGCGCACCAACATCAGCGTCCTCATCCAGGCTAAGATCCCCAGCATTGAAGCACTGACCACACTCGATCAGCTCCGCTGGGCCACACCATTCTCATGCCTGACACGACTACTCGGAGCTCCTTCACAGCATACAAGCCAAAGGTGGGCAGCGGAAACGCTACAAGGACACCCTCAAAGCCTCCCTGATAAAGTGCGACATCCCCACTGACACCTGGCCCAAGACCACCCTAAGTGGAGGATGTGCATCCGAGAGGGCGCTGAGCACCTCGGGTCTCAACACCGAGAGCATGCAGAAATCAAGCGCAGGCAGTGGAAAGAGCGTGCGGCAAACTAGTCCCACCCACCCCTTCCCTCAGCGACTATCTGTCCCACATGTGAAAGAGTCTATGGCTCTCGTATTGGACTGTTCAGACACCAAAGAACTCACTTCAGGAGTGGAAGCAAGTCTTCCTCGATTCCGAGGGACTGCCTATGATGATGATGATGAGGTTGATCTGATCATGAACTCAGCTCCACTTCCCTGCCTGCTCCCCATATCCCTTATCGCTCAAAAATATGTTATCTCCGCCTTAAATATATTCAATGACCCAGCCTCCACAGCTCTCTGCGGCAAAGAATTCCATAGATTTACAACCCTCTGAGAGAAGAAATTTCTCCTCATCTCAGTCTTAAATTGACAGCCCCTTATTCTGAGACTATGTCCCCTAGTTTTAGTTTCCCCTATGAGTGGAAAAGTTTTTCCTATGAGTTTTAACAGTGTATTGACTGTTAAACAACCTTTCTGGTCCCCAAAAACTATTTTTTTAATATTTGTGGAGTATCAGATTTCTCCATTATGATAAAAATTACAAGAAAAACATTTTTTAACGTATATTCATGATATTTCCGCTTTTACCTTAACTCCAGTGCATCTCCCAATCTTTATTTCACTCTCTGTAACATTTTTTAAAAATGCAGATATTTCAGTGCTTTTTATTTCCTGGTTTGCTGTCTGTGAGAATTCTTTAGTGTTCATTCTTTAATGCTTAGATAGCTTGTTGAGGTCACTGCAGCTCTTCATTGGGGAATCCCATTACACACTGCTACAATCAATTACACAGCGAGAAAGGTAAACTTCTCACCACAGAGACACGCAATCTCTGTGGGCAACTTTCTTCGAAGTCAGCAGCGAGCACCTTAGCTTCGGCGCTGACCGCAAATTATGGGCCTATGGGTTAGATTTTCAACTTGCCACCCAAGTGCAAAACTGTGATTATGGATTGGCCGCCAATCCCCAATGCGGCTTTTATGCCCAGGCAGCAAGTTTGAAAATCAACCACAATCATAGAATCCTAGAAATTTACAGTACAGAACGAGGCCATTTCGACTCATTGTGTCCGTGTCGGCCAACCAGGAGCTACCCAGCCTAATCCCACTTTCCAGCTCTTGGCCCATAGCCCTGTAGGTTATGGCACTTCAAGTACACATCCAAATACTTTTTAAAGTAGTGAGGGTTTCTGCCTCTACCACCCTTTTCAGGCAGTGAGTTCCAGACCCCCACCACCCTCTGGGTGAAGAAATTTCCCCTCAAATCCCCTCTAAAATTATCCAGTCCAGGCAACATCCTCGTAAATCTACTGTGTTTTATACAGTTCAAGCATAACCTCCTTGCTCTTATATTCTGTGCCTCAGCTAATAAAGGCAAGTATACCGTAGGCCTTCTTAACCACCTTATCTGCCTGGCCTGCTACCTTCAGGGATCTGTGGACCTGCACTCCAAGGTCCCTCTGTTCCTCTACACTTTTCAGTGTCCTGCCATTTAATGTGTATTCCTTTGCCTTGTTAGACCTCCCCAAACACATTACCTCACACTTCTCCAGAGTGAATTCCATTTGCCACTGTTCTGCTCAGGTGGGCAGTCCATTGATATCTTCCTGCAGTCTACAGCTTTCTTTTTCATTATCATAGCCGATTTTAGTATCATCTGCAAATTTCTTAATCATACCCCCTACAGTCAAGTCTAAATCATTGATATATACCACACAAAGCCAGGGACCTAGTACTGAGCCCTGCGGAACCTGACTAGAAACAACCTTCCAGTCATAAAAACACCCATCAACCATTACCCTTTGCTCCTGCCTCTGAGCCAATTTTGCATTCAACTTGCCACTTTGCTTTTACTTTCGTGATCCGTCTGCCATGTGTGACCTTATCAAAAGCCTTGCTAAAATCCATATACACTACATCAAATGCACTAACCCTCTTTGTTACCTCCTCAAAAAATTCAATCAAGTTAGTCAGACACGATTTTCCCTTAACAAATCTATGCTGACTGTCCATGATTAATCCATGTCTTTCTAATTGAAGATTTATCCTGTCCTCAAAGTTATCTCCAATAATTTTCCAACCACTGAGGTTAGGCTGACTGGCCTGTAATTATTTGGTCTATCCCTTTGTCCCTTTTTAAACAAAGGTACAATGATAGCAGTCCTCCAGTCCTCTAGCACCACACCTGAAGCCAGAGAGGATTGGAAAATGTTGGTCAGAGACTCTGCTATTTCCTCTTTTGCTTCTCTTCACAGCCCGAGATACATTTCATCCGGGCCTGGCGATGTATCTACTTTCAAAACTGCTAAACCCCTTAATACTTCCTCTCTATGTTTATTTCATCTAATATTTCACACTCCTCCTCCCTGATTGTAATGTCTGCATCATCCCTCTCTTTTGTGAAAACAGATGCAAAGTATTCATTAAGAACCATTCCCACAACTGCCTCCACACACAGATTATCCTCATGGTCGCTAATAGGCCCTACCCTTTCTTTAGTTATCCTCTTAATGTATTTATAAAAAATATTTGGGTTCTCCTTGATTTTACTTGCCAAAATTTTTTCATGCTCTTTCTTTGCTTTGCTCATTTCCTTTTTAATTTCACCCCTGCACCTTCTATACTCCCCGAGAGATTCTGCAGTATTGAGCCCTCGGTATCTGTCATAAGCCTCCCTTTTTTTCTTTATCCTACCCTGTATGTCCCTAGACATCCAGGGGCTCTAGATTGTTAGTTCCACCCATTTTCTTTAAGGGAACTTACTTGCTCTGAACCCTCCGGATCCCCTCCTTGAATGTCTCCCACTGCTCTGACACTGATTTACCTTCAAGTAGCTGTTTCCAGTCCACTTTGGCTAAATCACCTCTCAGCTTAGCAAAATTGGCTTTTCCCCAATTGGAACAGGAACTTTTATTCCTGGTGTATCTTTGCCCTTTTGTCAATGTGTCTAAATTGAAGGGAAAAAAACCTTTGGGGCGGAACAATGTTGTGTGTATTAGAGCTAGCACACCGACTAATTGTGTGTTATGGAATAAGAACATAAGAAATAGGAGCAGGAGTAGGCCACCTGGCCCCTCGAGCCTGCTCCGCCATTCAATAAGATCATGGCTGATCTGATCATGGACTCAGCTCCACTTCCCTGCCCGCTGCCCATAACCCTTTACTCCCTTATCGCTCAAAAATCTGTCTATCTCCGCCTTAAATATATTCAATGACCCAGCCTCCACAGCTCTCTGGGGCAGAGAATTCCACAGATTTACAACCCTCTGAGAGAAGAAATTCCTCTTCATCTCAGTTTTAAATGGGCGGTCCCTTATTCTAAGACTATGTCGCCTAGTTTTAGTTTCCCCTATGAGTGGAAACATCCTCTCTGCATCCACCTTGTGGAGTCCCCTCATTATCTTATAAGTTTCAATAAGATCACCTCTCATTCTTCTGAACTCCAATATGTATAGGCCCAACCTACTCAAGCTATCCTCATTAGTCAACCCCTTCATCTCCGGAATCAACCTAGTGAACCTTCTCTGAGCAGCCTCCAATGTAAGTATATTTTATTCGTTGGTGTGAATGGTCCACACATTTTACCCAAGTTACTAAAATGGTACCGGGGAATAAACAGGTGTAATGCACTTTTAACATATTAAGTCCTTGTTGAACAGCAGTTAATGGGAATAGTGCAAATTTACTCCATTCACATAATGCATACATTTCACGTCATTGAAGTGGTACTAAAGCACTGGAGGGAGGAGGCAGAGCTGAAAGGGTGAACAACGCTCTAGATAGCTTATAGAAATAGTCTTTCTGCGAATACATCAAGTATTTCTTCATTGGACGCTCTGGAGGAGAGTAAAAAGCAAGAGATGACTGCCTGGAGGTACAAGGACATTGGAGATAGCCTTTCAGAGCTCACAACTACCCGAGACACCATGTGTAACATCTACATCCTGGCTGCTTTACTTTCCATGAGGAACAGTGTTTGCTGAGGCTGTGACTCATCAGAGCTGGAATCTCTGATCCGTGTTAGCTCCTATCATCAGGGGTCTATTTAAGAGAGGAGCAGGGAGACAGGGGCGTGGGTTGTTGTGGTGGGGGATGGGGGGGGGGGGGGCGGGGGGAGGGGAGGGGCGGGGAGGGGGGGAGGGAACATATCAGAAAGTTAGCTCCTGAGAGGCATGGGTTAGCCACTTCAAAAATGGCTGATGATCCATCTGAGAAGCCCCAATCCCCTTAATAAAATGCTTACAATGACATATTTGTTAGGTCGAATTATATTGGAGAGTATCTTGGCCTTGTTAAAGCAATGTTTCTGATGTTTGCACTGATGAGGCTCGAGCTGCTCAGTGCCTTCCCGGATGCTCTTCCTCCAATGTGATGGTGCTTTACAGTATGAATTGGAAGAATAATTGGAGTATTTTTTCTGATGCACAACATTACAGTTGAAAGAGAGACACAGTGCTTGCTGGAGGTGCTGCAAAAATCCAACATAGACCTGCACAAGAAAAAATGCTTTTTTCTATTGTTTTGCAAAAACCAAATCCTCTTCTTTTTGTAATTACAAATGACTGCAATCATTTTAAACATTGTTGAACAATTGTTTCTGGTAATGTAATGGTGTGTTGCACAATATGTTTAACATTCTGTCACCTCACATTAGCTGTACCAGTGCAACAAGTTCATTTTTGACTACTACTGCTAAGTGGTGCACTATTGGAAGGAGTAGATATGAAGGATACCCGATAGGTCTCTTGTAGACTGGCTTGGAATGTTGTCAGCTGCTTGCCTCTATGTCTTGCAGGCCCTGTGTAGCAGGAGGCTAATTCCATTTCTGGGACCTGCATACTTTGTCTTGTCACCTTCTCAGAGGTAACCAAATACAATTTTGGTATAACTTTATTTGTGCAAATTCTATATACCCACTTGCATTCCCATCTATCCCTGAATTCCTCCTTAAAGTGATCATTCCTTCTGTACATTGGACCTATTTCTCTTGTTCTGTTTTTTAAAATATCTCCACTTGAGTTGGTAAGTCAGTTTTGTTGGAAAAACATACTATGAAACCAATTTAATAAAAAAAAACAGTTGCTTGACTACATAGAAATGTAGGTTTCTTTGTAAGCTACACCAAACAAACCTGCTTTAAGGGCCTGAAAACACCCATGGCACCAGACTCCGTGGGTCCCACTCCATCACCGTAACAAAGGCAGAACGGGACATGTGCCTGCTGGCAAGTTGCACCCTGCCTGAATTCCTGTGATCAGGTACATTTGCACAAATCAGCTGGGTGCTTATGCCATTTATGGTGCAGCTAGGCTGCCCACTAGGTGTGGGGGAGGGGTGAAAAATTCCTGCAGAGCCCTGCCACAGCATCAGAGTACCAGCAGTGTTGGACAAACGTGCTCTTAATGGCCAAAAATGTGTCCGGTTTCCAAAGGACCATTTTTCCAAGGATTCTGCGGTTCTTCTGCTGAAGTTACAGCAGTCAGTCGGGAGAACTCTTGTGGAAATGTGCCCGCTTTACAACTGATTGGAGTGAACATCCATTTTTGGATGTTAGAAATCCGTGACCCTCATCCGCACTGAGAGAGCAAAACATCAAAGTATAATTTTCTTCTTGGAAGATTTGGTGAGTTAAATGAGAGTTAATTTCATCTTTATTTTTACTGCATTTGTGAGAATGCAGCTTAACCTATGCATTTGTTTTGGTGATCATTGCAACTAATGCCCAGCCAGTTAGATTCACGTGCAATAATGCTGCTTCAATATCTGTTAGTCATCTCAAGAGGCATGTAACTGGTGCACAGTGCATTAATCCAGCTGTGAAGTTTGAACATTTTGGAAGCTTATGGAAAGAATGAGGAAATCCAGAATAGCCCAATTCATTATCGTGGATGGTATGAGAGAAAATTAAAATTCCCGCTATGGGTCAAGAAGGGCAACCCACCAATAAACAGAGGGTTCATGTCTAATAATAGTTGGCCAAATATCCTTTGCAGTTACAACTTCACGTCTGCCTTTTCTAGCCGGTTTGAATACCTCTGAAATATTTGTGTTACCTCTCGTGTTCTCCATTTCCAGAAAATGACTGGATAAATTCAGGTTAACAGCAGCCTTTTCTAAACTGTGTTCAAGAAAACATGGCTAGCTGCTTCAACTCTTTGCATAGCCATTTGCAGTAATGTAAACTAACTGTCAGGCCCATATATAACCGTGGAAGGGAATTAACAGGTCATCTCATTGCTCACCTTGACATTTCTCTACTCTGCTTTTTGAATTTCAGCTGGTAAGATAGCGCATTGTATTCTGCTACACCTATACACTGCTGTAGCCCCTTCTATCTGCAAAATGTTCTCATGCAATGCATACTGTTCTTTTCTTTGCAAAAGAAGATGGCCTTGAACAGGAAACAGTGCACAAGGACTGGTGGTGGGACTCAGCTAATACCCACTGTGAGGGGGCCATCATGAAGATCACTGACAGGGAGGCTGAAGTTTGTGGAGACAACAATGCTCCTGGTTTGTGCAAATATATACTTTCATGTGGCAATGATTTATGTTTTCGTCAAGTTTAGATCAGTTTCTGTGCTCTTCCATGAAACATACCACCATGTACTTTCATTGCAACAATATGTGCAACGATGCCCATGTGCTCATGTTGTGCCATTTTGGGTTTTTTACAGAAAGCCCTGATGCCCTGGAAGATAAATCAGGCACCTCTGCACTGCAAGGCTCAACTGAACACTCTGCATCATCCATGTCACTTGAACCAGGCATTAGCCCAGTTATAGACACTTCAGAGGGACTTAATGAGTTTAAGAGGGAGGCACAGAGTGAGTCACTCATTGTGGTTGAGGAAAGGTCGTGGCTGAAGAAGAGCTACAGCTGTTAAGCTGAGGTTTGGCATGGCCAAGGACTCTGCTGAGTTGTTTGAAATTCCAACCTCGTGGGGTCACTGATGAAACAGTTATTCTGTCTCCCTGCATGAAACGATGTAAGCTGGTCTGAGTAATGTTGCAGTTTCTACAACCCAGTTGCAATTTCTACTGCTATCATACAGCAAAAGTTCACTGGGTTGCAGACTGCAATTGACCAGGCACACAAGTGACAAAAACCGTTTGAGCATCTCTCTGATGATGCCAAGGCATTTACATCCACACTTAAGATCTAATAAATCTGAGGTGTTTTGAAAAGCACCAAGGACAACAAAGGAATTCAGAGAACTTGTAACAGGGCAACATTCTCTACTCACAGAGATCAGTGATATCAGGTCTTGGCATCTAAAAGTGGCAGGTGTGCAGAAGCATAGGAACACGTGACTGTCTCCCAATCTCCAATTCCTTGGCAGCATATTTGATACATCAATTCTATGTGCTAAAGCATTTGTATTTTTTATAATTAAATTTGATGGTATTTCATAAGGTTTTTTTTAATATGAGTAACTTATCAACTCTTAAGACACTTTCAAAAACAAAATCAAGTCTAATAGTCCACTAAAGCAATGATCATTTTAAGGAAGTATTTATGGATAGCTCAGAAGGCATAATGGGTATATAGAACGTGTGCGCATAAAGCTTGTACTATTTAACAAAATGTTGTTGCCAATTTGCTCCCTTTCCTTTTCTCCCCTTTTGAAAATGCTGACCCTTACTGGGGTATAACTCTACATGTGCTAACAGTCTTCCAGTATCTCCTCTCATTGACCATTACTCATATGTGAAGCTGGACAATGCCAACAGGCAATCTGTGCATGCATACCCTGCAATCAGTTAAGTTGTAACACAGCAGGTATTGTACTTGGAATCGTTTGGTATGCGTTCGGAGGGTCTATTGACACCACTGTGTCAGCCAATGAGGTGCACTGTGTTCATCAATGAGTTGGAGGCGGGGCAAGATTTACAGCAGGACTCACAGCAAACTGTGTATTTTACCGCAAACAAAGTCTATTTACTCAGCAAACAGAGTCTGCTTAAATAGCGCACTACAGCAAACAGTTCACAGAGTCTATTTAAAAAGAGTCTCTACAAACTACAGCAAACTGAAAATGATCGAAAATGCAGCAACACCTTCTGATTAAAGCAGGGTGATTTCTCTAGCTAAATGCAGTGAATGGAGGATAGTTCTATACAAATTATGTTCGTAAAATCAATCCAGTCACTTACAGCAGTGATTTACAGGGAATGACCCAATCATCTCCATTCTGCCCAGGAATAGTGGTGTCACTATATAGCTGGATGCCTTGGCATCAGGGGAGTTTTATATCAATTTTATGATAACATATAATCAGTGTTAAAATATCAGAAATGGTAAGATTTATTATGGTTAAGACCTTTAGATCAATCATCAATTAGGGATGCTTGGATGAAGATATCACCGTAATGGGTATTGAGGGTGAATAGATTATAAATTGGTACATTGGAGTTGTACACTTGGATAAAGCATACTTGCATCACTTACACACTGTACAATGTGGTTTTCTTAGACAATGTTTATACATTATAAAAATAATCAATTGTGATGTTGGTGAATCAAACCCTAAACTTCTGCACAATACCGCCCTCTACTGGAGGGACAGATGAGTGAGCTGCAAACTACTTCATGAAACTAATCTTACTTCATGATTGATCAATAGAAGGTGCACTGGTTATGGGCAAGATGTCTCTCATCTGGTCAATAGATAGCCTGCTGTGACTTTTAAGACTAATTTAATCAAAGTTCTGCTAGCCTTCACAAAACATTTAAGTTTTACTCTATCCAATTGATATTGTTAGGTTGAATGTGGTTTTGGAGCAGCTATCCATGATTCGACATATTTGATTATGTGGATGAGTTACAGATGTTAGCGTTTCAGGGAAATCCAAGTCCAAACTTCTGGTTCCTTAACCAATTTTTTCTAGTTTAACTAGATTTTAAAGATCATTCTATCTCTGCTCAGTCTCCCTCCTCCAAAAGCTGTCCTTTCCTCAATGGACCATAGGCACCATCTCATCCAAACCAAGAATCCTACACACACATCGCACCAGCCAAGATTTGCAAATGAGGTTAGCGCTCATCCCGAAAGGCTTTATTTAAGTATAAACAGTTTGGGGCAGGGGAGTAAATAGTACTCATTGTTCAAGGCAGATCATTTACAAATCTATATCCGTGAGTGGGGGAAACATGCTGCCTGGCATTTGAATTGGGCGGAGATACAAAACATGATATTGTTTTTGTGAGTTGGATGCATTTGTGAGGCGGGGGCAGATGATGTAGGCGTAAGGGTAATAAAGCTGATTTTGAAGTTGAATTGGAAACTTTCTAGCTATTGCAGCATTAGGATTATCTTTTGTCAGCATATTACCAGTTTATAATTTATACAATATTATTGTAGAGAATATTTTCTACAATGAATAAGAACATAAAACATCTAAATCCCAGTTACTGACATTTAATTGATTTGCAGTTTGATTTATTATAAAATAACAGTAGTTTCTGTGTTCTTCCAGTTAATGCACAGAGTCCATCGACAATCTCTGTACGATCGCAGAAATCATTTGACAATTTCTTTGGATCCAGGTACCTTGATTAATTTATTCTTAACTGAGCATAATCAAAGTACTGCAACAACAACAATGTATATTTATAAAGTGCCTTTAACATAAACCAAGGCGTTCAACAGAAGTATTATGAGACAAAAGATTTAACACCGAGCCATATTAAAGAAAAATTAGGGCAGCATGGTCAATGAGGTAGGTTCTAAGAAGTGTCTTAAAGGAGGAAAGAGAGGCAGAGAGGTGGAGAGGTTTAGGGAGGAAGTTCCAGAGCTTCGGGCTTAGGCAACAGAAGGCACGGCCACCAATAGTTGAGCGATTATAATCTAGGATGCTCAAGTTGGCATAATTAGAGGAGCACAGATATCTTGGGGGATTGTAGGGCTGGAGGAGATTACAGATAGGGAGGGGTGAGACCATGGAGAGATTTGGAAACAAAGTTGAGAATTTTGAAATCGAGGCGTTGCTTAACCCAGAACCAAAGTAGGTCAGCGAGCACAGGGGTGATGGGTGAGCAGGACTTGGTGCAAACTAGGACATGGGCAGTAGAGCTTTGAATGACCTCAAGTTTACATGGGGTAGAATGTAAGGCCAGCCAGGAGTACGTTGGAATAGTCACGTTTAGAGATAACAAAGGCACGGATGAGGGTTTCAGCAGCGGATGAGCTGAGGCAGGGCCAGAGACGGGCGATGTTACGGAGGTGGAAGTAGGTGGTATTAGTTATGCTGCGGGTTTGTGGTCGGAAGCTCATTTCAGGGTCAAATATGACACCAAGATTGCGAACAGTCTGGTTCACCTTCAGGCCAGATGTTAGGAAGAGGGATGGAGTCAGTGGCTAGGGAACAGAGTTTGTGGCGGGGACCAAAAACAATGGCTTTGGTCTTCCCAATATTTAATTGGGAGAAAATTTCTGCTAATCCAAAACTGGATATCTGACAAGCAGTCTGGCAATTTAAAAACTGTGGAGGGGTCGAAAGGAGTGGTGGAGAGGTAGAGCTGGGTATTGTCAGCGTACATGTGGAAACTGATGCTGGGTTTTTGGATGATATCGCCAAAGGGCAGCATGTAGATGAGAAATAGGAGGGGCCAAGGATAGATCCTTAGGGGACACCACAGATAACGATGTGGGATTGGGAAGAGAAACCATTGCAGGAGATTCTCTGGCTACGATGAGATTGATAAGAATGGAGAGATGTTGGAGAAGGATGGAGGGAATGGAAGGACGAAGAGTGATAGTGTACCTTTGTCACAGTCACAAAGGATATCATTTGTGACTTTGATGAGTTTCGGTACTGTGGCAGGAGCGGAAACAGATTAGAGGGATTTAAACATGGAGTTGCGGGAAAAATGGGCATGGATTTGGGAGGTGACAACATGTTCAAGGACTTTGGAGAGAAAGGGAGGTTAGAGATGGGGTGGTAGTTTATAAGGATGGAGGGTCAATGATTGTTTTTTTGAGGAGAGGTGTGATGACGGCAGATTTGATGGAGGGAGAGAGCGAACCATTAACAATGTCAGCTAACATGGGTAGTGATATGCTTATCTCACAAAAAGTGGAATATAGAATTTATTTCATCTACACAAAATAACATCTTGACCAGAATTACATTCTGAGAATATTAAAATAATTCAAATGGACATTCACTCTCACTTTCAGTGAGCACTAGCTAAAACCATAGTAACTCCTTTGTGGCTACCAATGCATTGTAGACTGTCAATGGTATTGATCATCAAATAAATGGGCAAGACGGCCCATTGTGTTACAAATATTTGTGGCCATTGTTGACCCAATTAGTTTGTTTCTATCAAAACGCAGAAGTACTAAGAGAATTAAAGCCGAGTTCACTATCTGAAATGCTCAACTCCCTTGGTGTGAATCTAGCTATTGATTCACTCAACTTACTAACCCTCCTTTATTCACTCAATAAGGTTTAACCTGGGAAGGTACAGAAGCCCTAGTCACACCGGAAAATACATACCAATAAAACCCAACCACTTGTCTGCCAAGCTGGACACCTCTCCTGAAGAGGAGATTAACGACTATCTGCCACTGGTAAGAAAAATTCTGAACATCTTACTTCGATTAGCTTCTATCGATTAAAATATTGAACCCTTTATTTAAGGCCTGAGAGCATGAGTTTTTATTGCAAAAGCAAATATTAGTTAATGTTGTGTACTAGCACCTGCACATAAGCACCATTGCTGATTTCATGGTAACAGTGCCACAAGAACAATCAGAATGATGCCGGCTACTTGCAACAGACCACATACAATTTGTACCAGCAGGGACTTTGTTGCCTCTTATTCAATATCGGGAGAAAGGTTAATAATCCAGATCAAACTGAGCGTTCTCCCTGACCACTGAAGGCAATCAAGTGAAAATTCCAGGATATCAATCTAGCATTACAATCTAACATCCTTATGGTATCAATATGACTGGAACAATAGAGCAGCCTTTTAATTGATCATTCTGACTTCAAAATTCTACAAGTATCTGTATAATAATCAATCCCACTCTAACCATTCATTAAAATCACCAACTGATTTTGATAATATTTTATATATATGTGCCAGGTGGCGAATATGTATGAAGTATATATACTAACTTCTACATAATGCATGAAGTGCTTTATAATTGGTGTTTACAGTAAGACTTCGCAGCGGTCGCCCTCCTGCAGTGGTATGTCGTCGCACACTGCTCCCTCTGATGGCCCCGGCCGGCTGATGGTCTTACAGGCTGGGACTGTGCCGATTTCCGGGCCGGGCCGGGCCGGGCAGCCACAGTGCGGGCAGGCACAGCAGGAGGCAAGAGTTTGTAGAAGGAAGTGACCAGGCCCAGGTCCTTCATTGAAACACCTGTGAACTCATTCCTTTTTGGCGTGGAAGCAAGTCATCCTCTCTTCGAGGGACCACCTAGGATGATAACAGTAAGAACACAGATGGTGTACAGGCTTGAGGCAGAGTCTTTTGAGCTGGTTTATTAAGAGAATTACTTTAAAAAAACGGGGATAACATTTTATAATGGTTTCACAACTAACCAAATAAATGGCTTTATAACTCTGATGGATGCAGTTTACGATTTGGTTCCAGTTGAAGCATTAATTTTGTCAGAATATATTATAAATTTCTCTCCTTTTCTATGAAGTAAATTCAGTTTTGGTTTAATTTCTTTTTAATGTTGCAGCTCTCTTAAAGAATAACATTTCAAAAGTCTCCAATGAAATGCAAGTCAGGTTTTTTTTTTACAGATTTGCTGCAAATGTGACCATCACATTAATCTGAGGGCTACTTGGGAAAATAATCTACTTGTACAGATGAGTATATTTAACTTGCACTTTCTTATTCCAGGTGCGATTACAATTGGCATCTGGAACATTTCTCCTAAATGAAGCCTTTTCTGAAGCTGTTCAGATTCCCTTAGATCAACTGAGAAGGGCCTCACCTTTCTCATGTCATCGAGCATGTCTCAGCCTATCGTCACGCTGCATGTCACCACGTACACCGGGTAGCAAAACTGAAACTCCCCTCAGAAGGGAGATCTCCATCCACAGTCAAAGTGCAACTCAGTCTTGTGCGAGTAAGAAGAACGGCCAGTCAGTGTCTGACAAGGATCAAGGAAATACTGAAGAAAGCACAAGAAGTTCAAAGAAAATTACATGGTCACATCTTGAGGATGTTTTCGATCAAACCAGTCCTCCAGCAAGCCTGTACAATTCATTCAGTGCCAGTCCTGATGGTCTGAGCACCACCCTTCAGCAAGTTGACAGTGGCAGGGGCTCTGAAACTGATCTGTATGAAAACTCGCCAGCCACCTCTGAAACTAGTGGTGCCTTTTACGAGTCAGCAAATGATCTAAATTCACAGTACGATGATGTGGAAGGGATGAGCTGGGCAACTGCAGTGGCATTGGGGTGGCTGGAACATCAGTGCGCCGGTTACTTTCTGGAATGGGAGCTCATTGCTGCCAAGGCAGACATGTGGCTACACTCACAGCAGCTTCCTGAACAGGTAAACGTCAATGGACTGAAGGCAGCAACGAGACAGCTTTTTCTGTTGCTTCGTCATTGGAATGAGAACATTAAACTCAACATGTTGTGTTATAACCCGAATAATATGTAAATACAGATGTTCAATGAAAATATATGTACTTTCTATTAGTTTTAAATTACAGTGCGGAAAATTAAATTATAGTGCCTGATTGGAAAAACAAATAAAATATATAAAGTTCTGCTGCAGCTTTGGATAAAATGTCGCCTTTTACCCATTTAAGTGACTATTGTGACTGCAACATTCTGTTAATTAAAAATTTATGACGCAGATTTCAAAATATATACCTCCTTTCTATCGCATATCTGCAAAAGAAATTCTGCCGCTGATGTTGAATTAGTATAAGAATAGCTCTTGATTTATATAATCTTGAAATAAATGACAAATGATTTTATATTGTTTTTGGTGGAGACATTCTGTTAAAATATTCAAAAGTTAAGAGATGTTTGACAGTTAAATGATGTTAGTACTTCCCATTTTACAAGATGGTTACTGTACTGGCTACAGTTGTTTTCTAGTCATTAGTTTTCACCTTGGCCAGTAGTTGGAGTGATTCATGGCAGCAGAGTGGGACATTCTAATTCTAAAAGGAAAACAGACATCAGCTATCCGTGTTCTGACAGCTGGGCAAGTGAGAATGCTGTCCAGCAAGCAGAAATCTGATCCAAAGTTTGTCTGTCACTTTTAAATCCACATTTTGCCTGCACAGTAACAGTCGATTGTGGGATCGTAGTTTTGGGTTTGTTCTCACTGGTCTTTTTCAAAAATATGGGCCAAGAGTTTACGCTTTGGGAGCAATTGGCGATCCCAGTGCAATTGCACTAGTGTAAGATGTGTTTTTTTGCTCAGGTTTCTTCTCACACTCATTTGCATATCACCAATTGTAAAATCTTCCACGAATCAGAGCAATTGGGCAGCGTTTTAGAACGCAAATTTTAAAATACAAATTGCATTAAAAAGTATCTCGATATATTTAAGAGTGCCAAAGCTGGTGTAGTTTTATTAATACTGCTGAAAATGGGTTTATCACAAAGAATAAGCATTTTTAGTCAGTTACCATTTACTAGTTACATTGGTGTACATAGTCAGTTTCTTAGTAAATTAAAAACATGCTTTTAAAGCTTTTAAAACATGCCTGTTAGTGTCCTTGCTTAACAGCTTAATTTTAAGAGCCTCCTCAAAGGCCCGTAAACGGTCACAATTAGCAGAAACTCACACTGGCTTCAAGTGCAATGCTCGATTTGCGCTAGATGTAAATTGCGCTTTAAATTCTTCGATCTTTTGCGCCGAAAAGAAATCGAAACTGAGTGGAAACTCCTGCTCAAGATCTATCTGCTACGAGCAAAATACAATCAGACCCAAGAGGAAGAAACCATTTAATTGATGCTGATGATACAGTCGTATTTACATAAAATCTCAAGGGGAAAAAAAAATCTGCATTAAAGCCGACATGATAATTGTAATATTATAGGCCATGTGGCCCATCCAAACACATCCCTCTAATAGATTTAATGTAGGATATTAGAACTTAAGAAATAGGAGAACTTAAGAAATAAGTAACTTTCCCACCTTATCCCCATATCCCTTGATTCACTTAGCATCCAAAAATCTATTGATCTGTCTTGAATATACTTAACGACTAAACATTTACTACCCTCTGGGATAGAGAATTCTAAAGATTTATAACCCTTTGAGTGAAGAAATTGCTCCTCATCTCAGTCCTAAATGGCCGACTCCTTATTCTGAGACAGTGATCCTTGCCCCAGCCAGGGAAACATCCTTCCAGCATTTAACCCTGTCAAGGCCCTTAAGAATGTTATATATTTCAATGAGATCACCTTGCATTCCCCTAAACACTCGGGAATATAGGCCTAGTCTACTCAATCTCTCCTCATAGGACAGTCCCCTCATCCCAGGAATCAGTCCAGTGAACCTTTATTGCACTCCCTTGAAGGCAAGTATATCTTTCCTGAGGTAAGGAGACCAAAAGTACAGTTCTCCAGGTGTGGTCTTACCAAAACCCTGTGGGCCCGAAATTCATCGACATACCGCCCACCACCGCCCAAAAATGCGATTCTGGTGAAAAAACACCTATGTACCACCGACATACCAACTGCATACCGTCCTGGAGAAGGTGGTTTTACGCGATGTTCAGTGGGCGGGAATGGGCAGTAGTGCTCAGAGCCGCCATTTTGAAATCGGCACCTGTCAGCTAAAGCAGCACCTCTGTATTTCTGAGGTGAAGTGACTTTACAGTGCGATTTAGTCAAAAAGGTATGTTTATTGGTACTGAGTAAATTATTAAGATCAAAGGCATTTTAGTTCTATGTTTTTCATTGAAAAATATTCTGGAGATTTAAAAAGAATGGGGCCTGTACTATCTCAGCCTGTATTGCTGACTACCTGTCTCATGGAGGATCTAGATGTGAGAAGGTTTATTGACCAGAGTTTTCAGGATAATGGAGAACGTCACAGACTGATGAGGAGGAGGCCTTACCTATTGTGTTCCTAACACAGATGAGACTGCACACAGGGAGGTTCAAGTAACAGTGACCTCAGTCTTTAATAAGACACTCCAGAGTGAGGAACAGGCCTTAGGGGCCGGCTTATATACAGTGCTCCCAAGGGATGCTGGGATCCCTTGGGACTTCAGGGGATGAGCTCCCTGGTGGCGGAACATGGGAGTGCATGCTTTACAGATACACAACATCACCTGCAAAGGATTTTGAGGGAGAAGCGCTCATACTTGGACCTGATCGATCGACAGTGTGTTTGAAGGCTGTGCTTCCGAAAAGAGGTGATGAGATTTGCCAGATCATTCAGGCAGACCTACAGCCCAGTACCACCAACATTACTGCACTCTCTGTCGAGATGAAGGTGACTGCAGCACTTTCCTTTAAGCATGTGGCTCTGTTCAGGCATCAGCTGGGGACAAATGCTGTATTTCTCAGCATGCTACTCATCGGTGCATTCGACAGGTAACCGAAGCACTGTATGCACGCCGGATGGAATTTATAACCTTCTCAATGACCAGGGAGGCACAGAGTGAAAGGGCTTTGGGAGTTGTACCATTGCCAGCTTCCCCAAGGTGCAGGGTGCTATTGACTGTACCCATATTGCCCTGCGAGCACCATTACAGGAGGCGGAGGTGTACCGAAACTGTAAGGGATTTCATTCCCTCAACGTGCAGCTCGTTTGCTACCATACACCGTGCATAATGGCAGTGATTGCCAACTTTTCTAGGGAGCATCCATGATGTGCACATCTTGCATGAGAGCACTGTGTCTGACCTGTTGAAGTCTTGAGCCACAAGGTAAATGCTGGAAGCTGGGGGACAAAGTGTACGGCCTCGCCACCTGGCTCGATCCCCTGCGGAGCCCTCACACAGAACCCGAGCAATGATATAATAAGAGCCATATAGCCACACGTAATATTATTGAAAAGACAATTGCAGTGCTGAAGCAGGGCTTTCGATGCTTGGACCACCCTGAGCAGGTTGTTCAGTTCACAGTGGGGTGCTGCATGTTGCATCATTTAGCAATCCAGAATTGCCACAGGGGACTGCAGGACCACCTGAGGAGAGAGTGCAGGAGGTGGAGGAGGAAAAAGAGGAAAATGAGGGGGAGGAGGATGAGGAGCTTCTAGATGAACCCATGGCCCCCCTCCCCCACCCCAACACCACAGCGGAGGGCACACGAGTGACTTGGACAGGTTAGGTGAGTGGGCAAATGCATGGCAGATGAAGAATTATGTGGATAAATGTGAGGTTATCCACTTTGGTGGTAAAAACAGAGAGACAGACTATTATCTGAATGGTGACAGATTAGGAAAAGGGGAGGTGCAACGAGACCTGGGTGTCATGGTACATCAGTCATTGAAGGTTGGCATGCAGGTACAGCAGGCAGTTAAGAAAGCAAATGGCATGTTGGCCTTCATAGCGAGGGGATTTGAGTACAGGGGCAGGGAGGTGTTACTACAGTTGTACAGGGCCTTGGTGAGGCCACACCTGGAGTATTGTGTGCAGTTTTTGTCTCCTAACTTGAGGAAGGACATTCTTGCTATTGAGGGAGTGCAGCGAAGGTTCACCAGACTGATTCCCGGGATGGTGGGACTGACATATCAAGAAAGACTGGATCAACTGGGCTTGTATTCACTGGAGTTCAGAAGAATGAGAGGGGATCTCATAGAAACGTTTAAAATTCTGACGGGTTTAGACAGGTTAGATGCAGGAAGAATGTTCCCAATGTTGGAGAAGTCCAGAACCAGGGGTCACAGTTTAAGGATAAGGGGTAAGCCATTTAGGACCGAGATGAGGAGAAACTTCTTCACCCAGAGAGTGGTGAACCTGTGGAATTCTCTACCACAGGAAGTTGTTGAGGCCAATTCACTAAATGTATTCAAAAAGGAGTTAGATGTCGTCCTTACTACTAGGCGAGAAAGCAGGAATGGGGTACTGAAGTTGCATGTTCAGCCATGAACTCATTGAATGGCGGTGCAGGCTCGAAAGGCCGAATGGCCTACCCCTGCACCTATTTTCTATATTTCTATATCCTTAAAATGGCACTGGTGAGCTCTGTGATTCCCTCTGCAACGCCAGCATGGTGCTACTCGATTAGCCCCACTCGGCGGACTCTAAGTTAAGGGACTCCGGGGCCTGTTCTCTCTCCCCTGAGGAGATTCATGTTCTACAGTCCAGCCTCTAAAAGGCGGCATTCTGTGTCCAGTACTTGCCGGGTTTGAGTCCAGAGCCACAGGTCGAAGTCATGAATGTCTGGCTCGTGGTGATATCCGCAGATAGTAGTCTGTGAAGAAGGCCCTTGTGGCCGAATCCGATGACAAAGATATCCCACAGCGCTTCGGTGAGGTGGTCGGCAAAATCACACGTTGCCGCCAGCCTCCTGAGGTCTGCAGCATATTTCGTGATTTCCTGGCCTTCGGGCCGTCGGTGGGTGTAAAACCGGTGTCTGGCTGAGAGGATGCTCTCTTTGGGCTTGAGTTGTTCTTGGATCAGCGTTACAAGCGCCTCGTACGTCTTGGTCATTGTCTTCGCTGGTGCCAGCAAGTCCCTGACGAGACCATAGACGCTGGGCCCACAACTGGTTAGGATAGTTCTGCGCCTATCAGCCAGTGTGGCCGGATCATTGCCTGCCAGGTCGTTTGCTGTGAAGAAACGGTCGAGCGTCTCCACAAAGGTATCCCAATCATCACCATCAGCAAACTGCTGCAATGTACCAAGGTTAGCCATTTTCGCGTGAAAGTCCGTAATCTCATCGCCAATTGTTATGTCTTTAGATGCTCTGATAATGACACCACGAGGCAATGTATTGTACTTGAACTGTAGTGACCTTAGTCAATTTAATGTAACTCCAGAATGAGGATCACACATGGTGGCCTGCCTTTTATACTCGGCCTGGCACACCTGTACAGGTAACCTACAAGTCTCCCACTGCAGTGCCCTCTGGTGGCACATCATATGTAATAGTACAACCTCCTATCCTTTTCGATGTTCCTGCGCTTCGACTTTTTGTTTAAACATCTCCATTATATTTATGTTATGATTTTTGCTTTGTAAAATATTTCTTATTGTTCAAACTGTATAAATATTTGTTATGAATATTTTTTTAACTCTGCAATCTGTTATTAAACCAACTGACCCTCGACTAGCTTGCTGCTCCTTCTCACTCGCTCTCCCTCGACTTCAACTCACTGCACATGCGCAGGTGATCCCTGAACCCCGAAATCACGGGTAAAAAGCTTCTGTAAAAAAAACGGGGGAAAAAAATCACGCATGCGCAGTTCAGTGCCGCACCACCTATCGACAAGAAAATCAATTTGGATTGACGACTATCACCTACCACCTGCTGCACACCGCTCGCATACCGCCGGAAATAAAATCGACCAATTTTGTTCTCTTGGGTCTCGGCGGTATGCTGGTGGCGTGAAATGACATACCGCCGAGAAATAGGCGGACCTTATGTATTGACCAATTTCGGGCCCTATATAATTGCAGTAAGAAGATTTTGTTACTCTTATACTGCAATCCCTTTGTAATACTCCAATTCCTTTGTAATAAAGGCAGACATACCATTTGCTTTCCTCATGGCTTGCTGTACCCATATGTTAACTTTCTGTGATGTGTACAAGGTCACCCAGGTCCCTCTGAATACCAACACTTCCCAATCTCTCACCTTTTAAAAACATATTCTGTTTTTCGAGTTCTCCTACCAAACTGCTAACTTAACATTTATCCATCTTATATTCCATCCGCCATGTTCTTGACCACTCACTTAACCTGTCCCTTTGCAGCATCTTTGTGTCCTCCTCACAGCTTACTTTCCCACCTAGCTTTGTATAATCAGTAAAACTGGATACAAGTGGGATAAGTAATTGGCTAAGATTGTGAATAGCTGGGCCCCAGCACTGATCCTTGTGGTACCCTATTAGTTACAGCCTGCCAACCCGAAAATGACCCATTTATTTCTACTCTGTTTTCTGTCAGTTAACCAATCCTCAATCCATGCTAATATGTTACCCCCAATTCCATGAGGCCTAATTTTGTGTAATAGCCTTGTGTGGCACATTATCAAATGCTTTTTGAAATTCCAAATACACTACATCCACTGGTTTCCTCTTAGCAACCCTGGCAGTTACCTCAAAAAGATTTGTCAATGTTGAACAAATTGTTGCTCTCACTGAGTTTCTAATAAAGTTGCATTATATAATTTATTTATGGGACACTGCAGCTTTTAGGTGATTTCAAGTAACTGAAAATCACAGTTGAAGTTTCACTGTCTTAATCTCATTTTGGGACTGTTGGTGTCTGAATTGCTAATTTTGCAAATCTACGACAATCGGCTAAAATTGTCAAATATTTAATTAGATGCAATAAGCCAGGGCTATCATGACATTTAGATGGGCTGAACAGACTGTGGCTAGATTGTCAGGCAAAGCATGGCACAATGTCAGAACCAATAAACACCATTATTTCCAGCACACCAACTCATCTAGATTAACAAATTGATGGCCTCGTTATTTTAGCAAGCCCTAAGCTCTGGAATTCCCTCAAGTCTCACCACTTGTCAAGATGTTCCTTAAAACTTACCTCTTTGACCAAGCTTTTGGTCACCTGTCCTCATATCTCCTTATGTGGCTCAGTGTCAAATTTTGTTTGATAATGCTCCAGTGAAGAGCCTTGAGATGTTTTACTGTGTTAAACGTGCTGTATAAATGCAAGCTCTTCTTGTAGTACAGCTTGCAAAAAAATTAAAACAATCAACTAAATAAAAATTGTCAAATAATTAATTTACTAATTCGAAGTAATGCTGTTGCAATAAGCCAAGGTTATCACAGCTTGTGGATGGGTTGAACAGACTGGCTGCAGATTACCAGGCAAAGCCTGGCACAATGTCAAAACCAATAAACACCATTTATCTCTACCACACTCAAATCAAGGATAAGGACATTGCCCTTCTCGGTAACTGTTGCTCTTTACATAGGTCAGTGCAGACAGATGGTACCACTGCAGTGAAGCACTTTGCACAGTGAGTACTGGCAAATGCACCAAACCCACCACCTGGTAAGTCAAGGCTTTACTAGAATTACAAAAATATTACTGGCCAGCACTGAACAAGGAAGTACCTTTGTGTTAAATGTGATTTATTCTCCATCCCATAACATTGTTCAGTTCAACAATCTATAAAATGTGCTTCCTGCTTAAGCTGTTGTTTATAAACAGCCAGCCAGCAACGACACTGAAACAGGTGTGATCGAGAGAGAGAAACTGATTCAAAAATAGGAGTTTAAAAACAAAGTTTCAGCATTGATGTTTTTGAGCAATCCTGCATTATTTTTGTAACACAATAAAAAAAACTCAACATAAACAGCTTTCTCTTTATTCCAAGGATAGTGCGAGTGAAGAAATACTCTTTAGTTCTGTTCATTTATAGTAATTGTATTCAGAAAAACAAAATGAACAAAAATAACTTCTGCATATTTTTTTATTTTACCTGCAGAGTTGAACATAAAGAGACCAGCATATTGGAACTACGCCTTGATAGCTCCAAAACCCAGTGAGGTTAATTTACTAAGTTTTGCTTACCCAAAATGGTGCAAAATACAACAGCTCATATTCTACAGAATACTTATTCGAGTCCTGTGGTTCACAGTGGATGGGAAAGGTTTATTTGTCTTAAAAAGAGCCAACTCTAAGGCTGGGTACCTTCATGTCTGTCAATTAAATTATTGCTATTGGCTATTACTATCGTATTATATTTTGACTTTTGTTCAAACACAGCAGTAGATGACACCTTGCACATCTGTACATCTAACCAGCTGTTTTCTAAAAGTTTATTTTCCTTCTTACCCCGTCTCATTTTAACACAAACTGTAAGGCAACTACACAGGGAAGAAATGCAAGAGAATAAGTTTTGCCTGCAGTCTTGAGTACGAATGGTTTACAAGGACATTCTTTTCAGAAAATATAGAAATCGACAGGTTCCGGATTGATGCATGAACACATTTTGACAACACATTTTATAGACGATAAGATTAAGACTGAAATGAAGATATTTGGAAGCCCAAAGAGAAAGTATATGGAAGTGATGGATTGCTGATGACTGCAGGTGGGTAGTGATGCTTACACATTGATTACACCCATCTAAATACCATCAAATTCAACGTCTAGTGGATTGGTGAGCTCTCCCAATTTTAGGCTTGTCAGAGGGAATTGAAAATACTAGGCTTTGGGGAAACGACATCTGTATTAGGTATAGGCCCATTAAAAGTTTACTGATAGCTGTGTCATTCCAGATCTTTGGTGAATTTAAGACACATGTAGAAATGTTTGGGCCTGTGCAAGTTTGCTCCACATGATTAGCACCTTTTACAATCATTGGTGCTATGTCTTGATAGCTCCAAAACCCAGGTTAATTTACCAAGGAGCACCCAAAAACAATATTCCCCAGCAGAGGGCCATGTGGAAGTAGTACATTAGCTAATTTTACTTTCTGGATATTGTAATAGAATTATCTGAAGTTTAGCACTTAAAAAAAAAATATAGCCTTGGGCAGCTTAGTGTTCACAACTCCAGGGACCCCTTTTTCATGGTAGGCAGATTCCATGTTTCTTTAAAAAATATATACATATTGCTTAAACTGCTGATCATCAAGGATAAAGAGCACTCTGGGCCAGAAACTCTGTGGCTGTCCTGGAGGATCCCTGCCGAATGAGCACAAATTCAGCCATGGCCCAAGCATACAGGGGTCCTGGTTTTGTGCTCAAGTATCCTGTGTGGCCTCGACAGGTCTAAGTCTCTTCCTGCATTCACAAGGGCATTGACGGAAGGGGGCAAGGCTCCCAGGGTCCACAGTTCCTGCACAGTTAGGGTCAGCACAGGTATGCCTGGTCTTATCAGATGCGCCTTGCTGACAGACAGGATGTGGAGACCACCTGGGGTGAGGACATTTCTTCTTTTTTTAAACACGTGGCCCCGGTTCAGGGAGCTAGTGGGGCCTCCTGCTGGATTTTCTGGCTTGGGGTGCCCCAGATGTGCCTACAATCCACCAAAGGCCCGATAAGCATTCGCTCTTTCCCTGACCCCGTGAATTTTGGCAGCTTTAGGGGCAGAGGCTGTGGCCAGCTGACTCCTAGCACAAACCAAGAAGAAAACACTGGATTTTTGAATACCCTGACTACTGTCTTTCACGTTCGGGGAAGTGCTTCACTTTAGTGCACTCTGGAAGCTAATGCCTGCTTGGAACTTTGTGAACATGTCGTCTCTTCAAAATTCATTTCAATTGAGCTTGTACAAAAATGCCCAGTTATACGCCACAGGTAGAGCTGTCAGTTTCCACATACAGGATACCTGTACTGTGTACAGGGAATGCAGTAGATTAATGAAAGGAAGGAGAGAAAGAGGGTGATAACAGCCTTCAGAACCTTCAAATGTCACAGAGGTTGTTATATAGACTGCATTATAAGTAGTTTATACTCTATAATTTATCAATTTAGAGTTGTATATCCTGTTTATACAACAGCACTATTTGCCAAATATAAATATTTAAATTATTGAACGTTCCTTCAGAAAATTATTTCCCCTCGATTACAAACTCAATGTCCACTGAAAATAAATTTCTACATCTATTCAGCAAAACTTTAGAGCATACATTGTAAAAAAAGTCAGCCTCATCATATGGAAGCCATACACTATTTGTACAGGAAATTTTTGCCATTTATATAGGTAGTATTCTTAGACTGCATGCTTGAAAAGTGAATACTAGCACACTTGACCTACCCTTGAATGTCAATTAATATTGTTAGAGATGGCTCAGTGTGGAGCACCCTCACCTCTGAGTCAGAAGGTTGTGGGTTCAAGTCCCATTCCAGAGACTTGTGCACAAAATCTAGGCCGACACTCCAGTGCAGGGCTGAGGGAGTGCTGTACTGTCGGAGGTGCCGTCTTTTGGATGAGACGTCAAACCGAGGCCCTCTCAGGTGGACGTAAAAGATCCCATGGCACTGTTTCGAAGAGGAGCAGGGCAGTTATCCCCAGTTTCCTGGCCAATATTTATCCCTCAATCAACAGAACAAAAAAAAGATTATCTGGTCATTATCACATATCAGTGGGAGTTTGCTGCACGCAAATTGGCTGCCGCAGTTCCCACATTACAACAGTGACTACATTCAAAAAGTACTTCATTGGCTGTAATGCACTGAGACATCTGGTGGTCATGAAAGGCCATGCAAGTCTTTCTTTTTTTATTCTATGATTATATAACCTGCCCAGTTTATAGCTCATATGTATAGAACTCTGAACCCACACGTATAGAACTCCTAACCCACACAGGACAAATATAGAAGTAACCCCTCAGACTTTAATTCAATGTGGACCACATATGGATATCTAATGTAAGTAAATCTTAACAAAGTCAATTTGTTGCTGCCTGTATGCTGGTACAGCCACCCCTACTTATGCAATAGGACTGCATTCTAGAAACGTAGACTCAAAAACATTATTTTAAAATTGCTCAAGAATGAAGTTAATCTGCAATTAAATATACTGATTTTTAAAAACTGAATTCTTAAAACTGTGACAGTCACTTAATTTACATCCCAAACCTTCTAAAGGACTCACTAGTTTTCCTAGAAAGGTGGCTGTTGAGGAAGTGAAAGTGAAGAGAAGCTACACGATGAAGACAAGTCAGTCTAAAGCTACTACTATTAACTCGTGTTATTCCACAGATAAGTACAGCGTTGATGTTTTGCTCCATGTCCATTCTCGTAGGATAATAGCTCTCGTCTACTTCACAGCAAAGAGTTCACTGTAAATCAAAACCTAAAAGATAGTGAGGGAGAAAACCACAAGCGGGCAGCTGTCACGTGCAAAATGGCATCCAAAAAACAAAGCTGCAGGTATCCAACTCATATGAAATGGTTTGATGTCTACAATGGCCAAAGGACAACAAATCTGTAACATACTTCAGACTGGCAGCTACCTGGCAACTCTGAGTAAGAGTTTCACTTAACTTAATTTAGCTAGGGGAAAAATTAATAATGAAATCACTGTTGGCTTGCTGGAGGACAATCTTCAAGTCCAATAAATCATTTTCCCTTTTTCAAAACATCTGGGTCATCGGTTGGTGCACTCTTCTCGGGATCAGCATGGCCGTACCAGAGAGATAGTAGAATAATCATGTGACACACATGGAGTGAAATCGAGCTATTCACAGTCGAGGGATAGGTATTCCAGGACAGCTCAATTAATCCCAGAATGAGTACTCTGAAAGAGGAATAAAAGATGACATCAACCTCATTTTGAAATGGCCTACATTTAACTCTTTTTTAAAATCAGCATAAATCTACACGTAGGTAAGCTGCATCAACCTGTATGTCATTAACTTACTTATATTAAGGACATCCACACATGCCCAGTCTAAATACACAGTAAGTCCCAATGTATCGGGTGCAGTGAATACAGGTATAACCATTCCTATTTAATGCAATTCATTTAATCTGTTCCAGCAACATGGAAATACCTTGCTCTTTGGATACTTTTTCTTATTTATACTTAACTGGAACAAAATTAAGCAGAATTACTATTGCGGGTGGTGTAGGAAGAGAAATGCGATATTAATGGTTATTCCCAGTCTGCATCCAACCAGCTGTTTTACTCCAAAAGATACAGAAAGGCAGCACAATAACAACAACTTGTATTTATATAGCGCCTTTAACGTAGTGCAACACCACTAGGTGCTTCACAGGAATATTATCAGACAAAAAATTTGACACCGAGCCACATAAGGAGAAATTAGGGCGGGTGACCAACAGCTTCATCAAAGAGGTAGGTTTTAAGGAGCACCTTAAAAGGGGAAATGGTAGAGAAGCAGGTTGAGCAGGGAATTCCAGAGCTTAGGGCCTAGGCAACGGAAGACACGGCCACCAATGGTGGAGCGATTAAAATCAGAGATGCTCAAGAGGGCAGGATTAAAGGAGCGCAGACATCTTGGGGGGTTGTGGGGCTGGAGGAGGTTAGAGGTTGGGAGGGGCGAGGGCCATGGAGGGATTTGAAAACAAGGATGAGTGGCAAAAAACAATAGCATGGTAAAACATATATTAATATCACAGAAAACACATTTGTTATTGTTCACTAGCAAGCAATTATTTGAAAATGGTTATTCTCAGTAATTACAAATCTGCAACCAGGAAAGGACTAGAGATTCCATACTTTCAATTCAAGTATCCTTGAGAAAACTGCAGATAAAACCATTTTATGTTCTAGATTTTTAAATACTGATCGAGAAAAACAGCAAAGTGCAATAGATACTGCACAATATTCTTTTTGTTTGAAGTTATTTTTGAAAGAAGGAACCTTTATTCGTATCCACATATACAAATTGCTTATTGAGTTCTTATATATTTAACTCAGAATTGTTAGCTTTTTAATTTTCTGATTTTTTGCTTTTCAACATTTATTAAGAGGTTTTAAAAGAAAAATGCAATTGTAAAGTAAACAAATCATTTAAGATCTGGAATATTACGCATATTGCTCTCCAATACAGAATCAGAGAAATTAAACAAATACGCTGTGTCTGTCTTTACGGAAGAAGACACAAAAAACTTCCCGGAAATAGTGGAGAACCAATAGCGAGAATGAGGAACTGAAAGAATTTATTTAAAAAAATAGTACTGGAGAAATTAATGAGACTGAAAGACGCTAAATCTCCAGGACCTGATGGCCTACATCCTAAGGTTTTGAAAGAGGTGTCTATAGAGATAGTGGATGCATTGGTTGTCATCTTCCAAAATTCCGTGGATTCTAGAATGGTTCCCGCCGACTGGAAGGTAACGAATGTAACCCTGCTATTTAAGAAAGGAGGGAGAGAGAAAACGGGGAACTACAGACCAGTTAGCCTGACATCAGTCGTAGAGAAAATGCTAGAATCTATTATTAAGGACGCTGTAACAGGGCACTTAGAAAATAACAGGATTGGGCAGAGTCAACACAGATTTATGAAAGGGAAATCATGTTTGACAAGTTTTTTGAGGTTGTAATTAATAGGATAAGGGGAGCCAGTGGATGTGGTGTATTTGGATTTTCAGAAGGCATTCGATAAGGTGCCACACAAGAGGTTATTAAACAAAATTAGGCCTCATGGGATTGGGGGTAATATACTAGCATGGATTGCGGATTGGTTCACGGAAAGAAAGCAGAGTGTAGGAATTTTCGGGTTAGCAGGCTGTAACTAGTGGCGTAGCGCAAGGATCGGTGCTTGGGTCTCAGCTAGTCACAATCTATATCAATGATTTGGATGAGGGGACCATATAGACCAGCCTGCCAACCCAAAAATTCCTACACTCTGTTTTCAGATCCAGGGGATTTATTAGCTTTCAGTCCCATTAATTTCTCCAGTATTTTTTTTACTAATACTAAATTCTTTCAGTTCCTCATTCTCGCTAGACCCTTGGTTCTCCACCATTTGATGATACAAAGCTAGGCGGGAATGTAAGTTGTGAGAAGGATCCAAAGAGGCTACAATGGGCTATAGACAGGTTAAGTGAATGGGCAAAAACATGGCAAATGGAATATAATGTGGAGAAATGTGAAATTATCTACTTGGGTAGGAAAAATAGAAAAGCAGAGAATTTTTTAAATGGAGAGAGATTGGGAAATGTTGGTGTTCAGAGGGACCTGGGTGTCCTTGTACACCAATCACTGAAAGTTAACCTGCTGGTACAGCAAGTGATTCAGGAAGCAAATGGTATGTTGGCCAAGAGGATTTGAGTATAAGAGTAAAGCTGTCACTGCAATTATCTAGGGCCCTGGTGAGACCACACCGGGAGTATGTACAATTTTGGGGGCCAAAGTTCAGGGTCCGGTTAAGGCCAGTCACTACTGTTTTGCGGCGGCCATGCGGTGCAGTTGATTGGCTGCCACGATCCAAATCCACCTTGGGGATTTTTCGACCTGTCCCCACTTCAGCCCTGCTGCTGCCGACTGCCGCAAGCACATCATCAAAGCGTGCACCGCCGCTCTTCTGCATCTCCAGCACACTCCGCCCCAAATTTACCTGCAAAAACCTTTGTCCCACCCCGTGGGGCCCTCGACAGCTTTTTCTGTCGGTGCACCTTGTTCTGTGTGTATTTGGCACGGCAGCTCGGCATCCCTTCAAGGGGAGGGCGCATTGCCGCGGCTGCCATGTTTTTATTTTTGCCAGACGACTTCCAGATTGGCCGGCTAATTATTGCCCCAGGTTTGGCCGGGCCGCCATCAGGTAGCCTGGCACCCCCTCTTGGATACCAGGCTGTTGGCCCAGCCGAAAGCCTCCCTGGTGGCCGAACCTGAACAATCGTTGCTTCTCTCCCCTTTAAATGATGAGGGGAGAGTCAGGGCGACGCACATGCGCTCTGATGTCACCACACCGCTCCGTCGCTGAGTGACAGCGACAGAGACTCGGTCCCACCCCAACTTCCGTCTCTTCCCAGGACTTACCGCTGCACTTCCACCCCCCCTTATGACCGACTTCCGGTCTTGTCGGAAAAAAACGATAAAGACCTGAATATCGATCAGGAGGTGGCCTCTTCCCGTGCAGCGGTAAGAACAGATAAGAAATCATAGATGCACCAGGTTTCTGGCACGCCTGAATTTCGGCCCCTTGCTCTCCTTCCCTAAAGAAGGATATACTTGCCATCGAGGGAGTGCAATGAAGGCTCACCAGACTGATTCCTGGGATGGGAGGGATTGTCCTACGAGGAGCGATTGAGTACTCTAGACCTATATTCTCTAGAATTTAGAAGAATGAGAGGTGATCTCATTGAAACATACAAAATTCTTACAGGGCTTGACAGAGTAGATGCAGGGAGGATATTTCCTCTGGCTGGGGAGTCTAGAACTAGGAGTCACAGTCTCAGAATAAGGGGTCGGCCATTTAGGGCTGAGATGAGAAGAAACTTCTTCACTCAGAGTGGTGAATTTTTGGAATTCTCTACCCCAGAGGGCTGTGGAGGCTCAGTCTTTGAGTATATTCAAGACAAAGATCGATAGATTTTTGGATATTAAAGGAATCAAGGGATATGGGGACAGTGCCTGAAAGTGGAGTTGACACAGATGATGAGCCATGATCTTATTGAATGGCGGAGACTAGAGGGGCCGAATGGTCTACTCCTGCTCCTAGTTCTTATGTTGTTAGTACAAAGAACTGTGGTGTGTGTGTTATACAGTGAAATGGTGACTTACTTGAGAAGATGAGCAAGCTTTTTCACACGGGTGCTCCATAAGAGGTACGGTAGAGTATGAAAGTACCAGACATAGAACTGATAGTGCAGTGATCGACTGAAACAGATCCCAATGAAATTCGAGGTGAAGAGAACAAATACAATCTGTGCTCACCAGTAAAGGAAAAAATGAGGCAATTAGAGATTTAAAACATCAGTCAAGCTGATTGAATCAGCTCTGCAACAAGAAGGAGCACTGTACATTGGACTACTAATATTAACAGGCTCCTGGAGAACCCCTGGGGAGAGTATGCACATATTATCACAAAGTCACATATCTTAAAGGTCAGCTTGGGTTACACAAAGGAAAACAATGTCCTTGTTGCAGAAAATTTTTTTTATATACACAATAAAAATGACATGGCAGGAAGCTGATGATCTTGCAGACTCCCGAGGATCCATGGACTCATTTGAAAACCACTGATTTAGTGTGTTAGTACTTGATCTTATATTACACACATGACTGGGGGGCAGCGCTGTGCGATGAGGACAGGCTGGTGGAGGACTTTGGTCTTACGGATGTTTAGCGCAAGGCCCATGCTTTCGTACGTCTCAGTATATATGTCGACTATGTCCTGGAGTTCAACCTCCGTATATGCGCAGACGCAGGCGTCGTCCGCGTACTGTAGCTCGATGACAGAGGTTGGAGTGGTCTTGGAGGCCTGGAGAGGCCGCAGGTTGAACAGGTTCCCACTGGTTCTGTAGTTTAGTTCCACTCCAGAGGGGAGCATGTTGACTGTGAGGTGGAACATGGCGGCGAGAAAGATTGAGAAGAGGATTGGGGCAATGACACAGCCCCGTTTGACCACAGCTCAGACGTGGATTGGGCCCTGGACCATTTCCCCTATCTCGGAAGCCTCCTATCAACAAGAGCAGGCATAGATGACGAGATCCAACACTGCCTCCAGTGCGCCGGTGCAGCCTTTGGCCGCCTGAGGAAAAGAGTGCTTGAAGACCAGGCCCTCAAAACTGCCACCACTCATGATCTACACGGCTATAGTAATACCCGCCCTCCTATATGGTTCAGAGACATGGACCATGTACAGTAGACATCTCAAGTCGCTGGAGAAATATCACCAATGATGTCTCCGCAAGATCCTACAAATCCCCTGGGAGGACAGGCGCACCAACATCAGCGTCCTCATCCAGGCTAACATCCCCAGCATTGAAGCACTGACCACACTTGATCAGCTCCGCTGGGCAGGCCACATAGTTCGCATGCCAGACACGAGACTCCCAAAGCAAGTGCTCTAGGCGGAGCTCCTTCACGGCAAACGAGCCAAAGGTGGGCAACGGAAACGTTACAAGGACACCCTCAAAGCCTCCCTGATAAAGTGCGACATCCCACTGACACCTGGGAGTCCCTGGCCAAAGACCGCCCTAAGTGGAGAAAGTGCATCTGGGAGGGCGCTGAGCACCTCGAGTCTCAACGCTGAGAGCATGCAGAAATCAAGTGCAGGCAGCGGAAAGAGCGTGCGGCAAACCAGTCCCACCCACCCACCCCTTCCATCAACGACTATCTGTCCCACCTGTGAAAGAGTCTGTGGCTCTCATATTGGACTGTTCAGCCACCAAAGAACTCACCTCAGGAGGGGAAGCAAGTCTTCCTCGATTCCGAGGGACTGCCTATGATGATTACACACATCCATGAGAGTGTCTTCCCATTTGCTTCTCCTGACATCTGAGTTGTGTCTTACTTTTTACTAACATAAATGTACTTAATCATACTATCAATTTTGGAAGGATATGATCTGCTGTCGCAGTTTGGTGCTCTGTTTTTCTGTCTTCTGGGGCCTTCAGAAGTGATAACATTCCCTCCTCAGATCTGGGGGCACATAAACCAAAGGACAGAAATTAGAACAATAATCGGTAAGAAACTCAATGGAATTAAAGTAAAGGACTAGTAATAATTTGGAATGAACAACTATTTCTTGTGGGTTATTGGAAGATTTTCCCCACTGTACGTAATATTTTATAACAAATGTTTTACCACTCCTGTTCTATGCAAAATGTTCACCATTTAGGGCATCCCTCGAGCCTGCTCCGCCATCCAACCCATCCAGCCTGCCTCCTATCCCTAATCTGGCCTGTGGAGCTCCATCTTTGGATTCTTCCCACTGGTAGAAACAGTTAATCCGTCACTGAGTTTGTGGGAATTTTAAAAGATATCAGGCAATGCTATGGGCTCTGTGAACACACCAAAATCACATGCAGCTCCTGCTTCTAATTGCACTGCTCTCCTCCTTCAGTTGTTATCTACAGTATTGTGCATTCCTCAGGTAGGGTGTGACATGCCAATACAGAATGCACCTGCTAACAGTGTATTTTTCCAGAGGTGAAAACTTTTCATGAATGGCACTAAATGAACTAATTTGTGGTGTGAGTGCAGGAGGACACTCGGCTTGGATCAAATGACATGCCAAGCTCACCGAAGCTGAACTGGAGGTTTCCTGAACATGTACTCCCACCCACAGTTACAGCGAGCGAGCGAAAGCTAGAGCGCGAGCGAGCGAGAGGAAAAACAGATGAATAAGAGAAAAAAATTAAGTTAAAAGAGCAGAGGAAACAGTAGGATAGGCAGAGAAGCTGAGAGATAGAAAGGAATGTGGAGAGAGAGACCAAAGTGAAGGTAGAAACACACAGAAACGAAGGAGAGAGGCAAGCAAGAAAGAACGACTGAAGGTGCAGAGAGAGAGACTAAAGTGAAGACCGAAAGACTAAAATTAAAGTGGAGAGACTGAAATGAAGGGAGGGAGAGAGATTAAAATGAAAGAGGAGAGAACAATTATGGACACATTTACAGTACAGAGATAGTATCAGAGCAAAGTGGTTTCTGTTTTCCACCCATGTTAAAGTTAAAAGTGTAAGTGCACCTTTAACCTTTCACTGGTTGAATCAAAGGATCCAGTCTAGAGACGGTTATCCATGTACTAGAACCCTATGCTCAGAACCATGGCAACTCTGAACTATTCCAAAAGACATTTTCCATAAATGAGAAAGACTTACAGAATTACTGTAATGTCACAAAATACAAAACTTTAATGTCTAGAACAAAAGGTTAAAAACATTTTGGAAATGTGATTGGAGATTATTGCCTTAGGATTTGTAATGTAGCATACTAATAATCTTTCCGCTCAGTAGAATTTTGGGGGTAATACATTGTGGATTTACAGCATGGCAGAATCTGGTTCTCTACCCAGAGAAGTGATAGTGCTGCCGCAACAGTCGTAAACTGCTCTCAATTTGGCTCAATTGGCAATTTCCGTGAAGGGTCATAGTACTGGCTGGTGTGGGAAAAGGAAAACAATGAACAAAAACATGGACAGGTGGAGGGGAAAGAAATATTCTTCAAAAGTTGTATTCAGGCACAATACTAAAGCAGAGCCAGCACACACCATTGGTGCAAAATAGAGGGAGTTTTACACTGCTTCTATCTGATCTTGGGAGTGCTTGGTTCTGCCACTGAGTGTCAAAGGTGTTGTGTTCTCCAGTCGCGACTTTTCTCAACTTGACAAGCACAAAAATGTCACACAAAAAATGTTACCATTAAACAAGCAGACCTAATTGTTTCCACTATGTGATGTGAATTCTACACCTGATCCCCACGCACAGACTGAATGCACTTACTGCATACAAATCGAATGTAAATCCACCTACTTGTTCCATCTGTAGAGTGCAAAAAGAATCAAGATGGTCAGGTGTGCCACCAGCAGTGTAAGGTGGAAGTAACGATTCAGGAAGATCTCTTCAGGCAGGAAACGCCAGTTCACTGTCCACTTGAAGAGGAACTGGCGGCCAAGGTCGAAGGCTCTTGCCACATATCCAACTGGATTCGCCATCAGGAAAGGCAAACCCAGCACAACCTAAATAATATATGGGGAAGAAAAAGAATATTTTGATCATCCAATAGCCATAGCAGCATTTCACAGAATCATACAGCACAGAAGGCGGCCATTTGGCCTATCATATCTGTGCCAGCTCTTTGAAAGAGCTATCCAATTACAAAAATGTCCCTTAAGTACATCCTTCTACTTGTACATTAAATTGAATATGAAGTGGAAGAAATGCTGATTATATGTGGCTATCTTACAGAAGTTGAAACCAACACTTAGCATGCAAACAAAGTGACTACCCATTTTAGGAATAGAACATATTAACATAAAACAAATAATTTTCTGCATTTTCTGTACTGTCCTGAGAAGCTGAACTGCTTTTCTCACTAAGCTACAAAATAATAGGTGATTAAAGACACTTTCATACTATTTAAACGGCAACAGAAAACAGAGCATACAAAAACATCAGACAGGGAAAGACCATCAGGTCCATCTAGCCTGTTCTATACAGTTGTGAAGCTTTATGCATCATGTCGAGAGACTCCCTGTCCCTAGGTGCCATGTAATCTCCTGAGAAAGACAAAAACACAAATCAAAACTAGGCCAGAAGGGAAGATTGATCATGACTTATATTAATTAGTACCTACTTGTATGATGCAATCTCCGCTCCAGCCAGGAACAGTGAATCAGCACTCACTGCAGACACTAGTGATCTGTTCTACAGGTCTACTATTCTGAGAAAAGAATCATCGCCTAACATAGGAATAGGAGTAGGCCATTAAGCCCCTCAAGCCTGTTCCACCATTCAATGAGATCATCTTCGATCTGTATCTTAACTCCATCCACCTGCCTTGGCTCTACATCCTTTTATACCCTTGACTAACAAAAATCAATTGATATCAGATTTAAAAGTAATAATTGAGCTAGCAACTACTGCTTTTAGTGGCAGAGTTTTCCACACTTCTACCACCCTTTGCATGAAGAAGTGTTTCCTAACTTCTCTCCTAAACGGCCTGGCTCTGAGTTTAAGGTTACGTCCCCTTGTCCCAGACGCCCCGGAAAAAGTTTCTCGTTATCGATCCTATCAATTCCTTTCAAGATCCGAAAAACCTCAATCAAATCACCCCATAACGTTCTATAATCCAGGGAATACAAACTTAGTTTATGCAATCTCTCTTCATAATCTAACCCCTGACTCCTGGTAATATTCGAACATCTAATCTATTTCTTTCCTTAGGTAGTTTAATCCGCCCCATCTATCAAATTGGAATGTCAGCATGTACACAATCTAGTCCCTTCATTATTTTAAAGAACTCAGTCAAATCACCCCAGAGTCTAAGATTCTATAAAATATACAGTCCCAGTTCTTCAAGCTATCTGGGTAGTTAAAGTATTTCAAATTATGATTCTCCTTTGAACCTTTTCCAAAGCCTCAATATCAACCACCATGTGAGGAGATCAGAACTGAGGCCTAACCAAGATCTTGTACAAGGACTAAATGCTATGTCTTGTTTTATAATGGATAGTGCTGTGAATGCAGCCCAGTACCCTACTTCTGCTCTGCACTGAACGTGGACCTTTAGAGAGTTATGAACTATGGTACCAAGACCTTTTTCTTTTACCACAGGATTCAGATCAGTTCAGTTCCTTGTAAGATGCAAGTATGCTTAGTGTTGGTCCTGCCCATATGCATAACACTGCCTTTGTCTAAATTAAATAGAATTGGTCAAACTGAGGGAACTGTTTTTTGAACAGAACTGGATAGGCATAATGTTCGATATGGTACATATTAAAAAAAAAGGTTAAAAGCTAAATTATTGTGTTCCTAACAGAGATGAGGCTGCACACAGGGAGGTTAAAGTAACAGTGACCTCAGTCTTTATGAAGACACTCCAGAGTGAGGAACAGGCCTTAGGGGCCGGCTTATATACAGTGCTGGGATCCCTTGGGACTTCAGGGGATGCGCTCCCTGGTGGCGGAACATGGGAGTGCATGCTTTACAGATACACAACATCACTCCCCCGCCAAAGTCAAAGTGAAAACGATTTACAAGGTGAGGCGGTCGGGAGCCTTTCTTTCCCTGGTGGACCGTCTCGGTTCAAATGCCTGTTCTGGTGTGTTGGCTGTGCCCTTGCTGGCGTGTTGTTGGCCCTGCAGGGTGAGCCTGGCCTTGCTGGGCGAGCCTGGCCTTGCTGGGCTCTTGGGCGTGATGGGTTCGATTTCCTGGTCTGGGGTGGTGTCGGCTGTGGGTTGCTCAGGGCAGTCTGTGAACCGTAGCCGCGTTTGGTCCAGGTGCTTTCTGCAAATTTGTCCATTGTCTAGTTTGACTACAAACACCCTACTCCCTTCTTTAGCTATCACCGTGCCCGCGATCCACTTGGGACCATGTCCCCTAGTTTAGCACATACACGGTCATTCAGATCAATTTCCCGTGACACAGTGGCGCGACCATCGTTTACATTTTGTTGCTGCCGCCTGCTCTCTACCTGATCATGCAGGTTGGGGAGAACCAGCGAGAGCTGGTTTTAAGTGTCCTTTTATGAGTAGCTCAGCCGGGGGCACCCCTGTGAGCGAGTGGAGTCTCGTGCGGTAGCTGAGCAGTACTCGGGACAGGCGGGTTTGGAGCGAGCCTCCTGTGACTTGTTTAAGGCTCTGTTTGATTGTTTGTACTGCCCGCTCTGCCTGCCCATTGGAGGCTGGTTTAAACGGGGCCGAGGTGACATGTTTGATCCCATTGTGGGTCATGAATTCTTTAAATTCGGCACTGGTGAAACATGGCCCGTTGTCACCGACCAGTATGTCAGGCAGGCCGTGGGTGGTAAACATGGCTCTCAGGCTTTCAATGATGGCGATGGCGGTGCTTCCCGACATTATTTCACATTCAATCCATTTTGAAAAAGCATCTACCACCACCAGGAACATTTTCCCAAGAAACGGGCCCGTATAGTCGACATGGATCCTCGACCATGGTCTGGAGGGCCAGGACCACAAACTTAGTGCTGCCTCTCTGGGCGCGTTGCTCAACTGAGCACATACACTGCATTGCCGTACACAGGACTCTAAGTCAGAGTCGATACCGGGCCACCACACGTGGGATCTGGCTATCGCTTTCATCATTGCTATACCCGGGTGTCTGCTGCGGAGATCCGAGATGAACGTCTCCCTGCCCTTTTTGGGTAGCACTATGCGGTTACCCGACAACAGGCAGTCTGCCTGAATGGACAGCTCGTCCTTTCGCCGCTGGAACGGCTTGATTGGCTCTTGCATTTCAACAGGAATGCTGGCCCAGCTCCCATGCAGTACAGTTTTTTTTTTAATACTAGGGACAGCAGAGGATCTTGGCTGGTCCAAGTCCTAATCTGGCGGGCCGTGACAGGTAATTTATCATTTTCAAACGCTTCCATGACCATCAACAAGTCTGCGGGCTGCGCCACCATCAACAAGTTTGCGGGCTGCGCCGTTTCCACCCCCGTGGTGGGCAATGGTAACCGACTGAGAGCATCCGCACAGTTCTCGGTGCCTGGCCTGTGGCGGATGGTATAGTTATACTCTGATAGCGCGAGTGCCCACCTTTGTATGTGGGCTGAGGCATTAGTATTTATCCCCTTGTTTTCAGCAAACAGGGATGTGAGGGGCTTGTGATCGGTTTCCAGCTCAAATTTGAGGTCAAACAGATACTGATGCATTTTCTTTACCCCGAACACACACGCTAATGCCTCTTTCTCAATCATGCTGTAGGCCCTCTCAGCCTTAGACAAGCTCCTGGAGGCATAGGCAACAGGTTGCAACTTCCCCGCAACGTTAGCTTGTTGTAATACACACCCGACTCCGTACGACGACGCATCACATGCTAGCACAAGTCTTTTACACGGGTTATACAATACAAGTAGCTTGTTGGAGCATCAAATGTTTCTGGCTTTCTCAAAAGCAATTACTTGGTTTTTTCCCCCATACCCCAGTTCTCACCTTGACACAACAACACATGTAGGGGCTCCAAGAGGGTGCTTAACCCCGGTAGGAAGTTATCAAAATAGTTGAGGGGTCCCAGGAACGACCGCAGCTCCGTGACGTTCTGTGGCCTGGGTGCGTTCCTGATAGACACCAAGAGAGGTGCTGTGGGCCGAATGCCGTCCGCCGCGATCTTTCTCCCCAAAAACTCCACTTCTGTTGCCATGAAGATGCATTTCGACCTCTTCAGCCGCAGCCCTAGCAATCCAGTCGCTGGAGGACCTCCTCTAGGTTTTGTAGGTGCTCAACGTTGTCCCGACCGTTGACCAATATGTCGTCCTGATAAACCACCATGCGTGGTACCGACTTGAGTAGGCTCTCCATGTTTCTCTGGAAGATCGCTGCAGCCGACCGAATTCCAAACGGGCATCTGTTGTCGATGAACAGTCCCTTGTGCGTGTTGATGCAGGCGAGGCCCTTCGAAGACTCCTCCAGCTCCTGCGTCATGTCGGTCGAAGTCAGGTCAAGCTTGGTAAACGTCTTGCCTCCTTCCAGGGTCGCAAATAGGTTGTCTGCCTTAGGTAGCAGGTATTGGTCCTGTAGCGAGAAACGATTAATAGTTACTTTATCATCGCCGCAAATCCTGACCATGCCATCACTTTTGAGTACTGGAACAATTGGGCTGGCCCACTCGCTGAATTCCACTGGGGAGATGATGCCCTCATGTGGCAGCCTGTCCAGCTCGATTTCCACTCACTCCCTCATCATGTGAGGTACCGCTCGCGCCTTGTGGTGAATGGGTCGTGCCTCTGGGACCAAGTGGATCCATACGTTCACCCCGGAAAAGTTTCCAATGCCTGGCTCATAAAGGGAAGGAAATTTGTTAAGAACCTGGGTACATAAGGCCTCATCGACATGTGATAGAGCTCGGATGTCATCCCAGTTCCAGCTCCTTCTAAGCAGTGTGGGGCCATCGCCCGGGACAATCCAGAGTGGCTGTTCATGCACCGTGTCCTCGTAGGTGACCTTGACCATGGCGCTGCCCAGGACAGTGATGAGCTCTTTGGTGTACGTTCTCAGTTTCGTGTGGATGGGGCTCAGGGCTGGTCTGAGTGTCTTGTTGCACTAGTTTCTCAAACATCTTTTTACTCATGCTGGATTGGCTAGCGCCAATCTCCAGTTCCATGGCTACGGATAAGCCATTCAATTTTACATTTAGCATTATAGGTGGACATTTTGTTGAAAATGTGTGCACCCCGTGTACTTCAGCATCTGCCTCCTCTCTCTGAGGTTCGAAGTTGCTTTGATCCACCATGGGCCGATCTTCCTCTGCCACGTGGTGGTTAGCAGATTTTGCAAAGCTTGCAGCTCATCTGCAAGCTCATTGGAGGTGCCCCATTATTCCATAGCTCTTGCAAACATACCATTTGAAGCAGCATGAATAGGCTGAATGGAAGCCTCCACAACGCCAACAAGGTGTGAACTGTCTTGCATTCATCTTTTGTTACGGACTCTGAGTCATCTGGGTTACCTGAGGCCTGCTGGCAGTTGCAGACTCGTGGTTTCTGCCCTGTACATTTCTGCTCGCAAACACAGTTCCAGTTAATTTATGAACATTGCTAGCACTTGTGTGCTGAGAGATTTGTTTGGTCTCATCACTGGTGGACATAAATGCCTGTGCTATCGCAATGGCCTTACTGAGAGTCGGTGTCTCTACAGTCAAAAGTTTTTGTAGGATGGTCTCGTGGCCAATGCCCAGTACAAAAAAGTCTGAGCATTTGCTCCAGGTAGCCATCAAACTCACATTGTCCTGCAAGACGCCTTAGCTCGGCGACATAGCTCGCCACTTCCTGACCCTCCGATCGCTGGCACGTGTAGAACCGATACCTCGCCATCAGCACGCTCTCCCTTGGGTTAAGATGCTCCCGAACCAGTGTACACAGCTCCTCATATGACTTATCTGTGGGTTTCACCAGAGCCAGAAGATTTTTCATGAGGCTGTAGGTCGCTGCCCCGCAGACCATGAGGAGGACCGCTCTCCTTTTTGCAGCGCTTCCTTCTCCGTCCAGCTCGTTGGCTACAAAGTACTGGTCTAGCCGTTCGACATAGGCTTCCCAGTCTTCACCCTCCGAGAACTTCTCCAGGATGCCCAGTTTGCTGCATCTTTGCGTTGGATTCGCACTCGGTCCGTGCAGCAGAGCAGGCCTCCAGTCGTCCTGGTTAACCCTTGCCACTGGATAAAGGCCTAGCTCTGTCGAGCCCGTGTGGTGGCTGATGTGCAATGGCCACCACACGTTAAAAAATCCACGCACAGGCATCTTCCACCCTCTCAATTGGAGTTCAGGTCTGGAACATCGGGTCCTTCATTGAAACATGTGTGAGGGACCACCGATGAGGAAACTATTTACCTTCCGCAATGGTTAAGGAAAGTTCATACAGGCATCGCTGCTTTGTTGATTTGCATGACATGAACATGACTAACTCCTGTTTCAATGGAAAGTTACTTTATGTTACCAGTAGTGCTGGCTGCAACTATCTCCTTTCGGAGTCTGCAGTGCCTCAAGTGCCACCTTGTCTACATTCCTGGTCGATCAGAGAACTCAGGGCTGCAGAAAACCAGCAATGTAAGTGTGTGATCAATCTTCCACTGGAGGTCGAACTGCTGAGGTAACCAACCTGTGGGGAGAAGTCCAACCTCCAGTTGGGTGCTTATGCTCACACACAAATATTAAAAGTAGCTTTGCAGCAGTGTATAAATATTTTTTTCAGTAAACCAGAGACACAATGAAAGAGTTCAAATGTAAAGTGTTTAATCCACAATTGATGGAGAAACTGCTTAAGCATAAAAACAGCTTCAGTATGTCCATTAACTACACTAACATCTGTCCACCTGTTCTTCCAGATAAAGGGATTTAAGCAACAATCAATTGTTTGCTCTCAAAGATCAGCTAGGCAGCGATTCACTGCTCAACATTGATTGAAAAGTTTATTTAGCAGCTTACAAACAACGAGATGGAGAATGGCACAGCAGACTGATAGATTAAAATCCAACTGAAAACAAACTCTGGTATCTATTTAAGCATGCATCAATATCACTGCCTTACATTTCAAAATGAACATGCATCACTAGGACAGTAATGGACTTACTTCAAAATTTCAAACAGCCTCTTGAAATTCTCCATGGCATGTGGCAGATGAGCAATGTTCCCTGTAGGCAGAACGATGATCTGTGCAGCCTGTTTCTTTCAATGCACAGTCCCTTTAACTTTCTGCACACGTGCTGCATTTCCAGTGTAAAAGCTGGTGAGCGGCCTGCGCGGAACCTTGCCGATTACTGCGCGGCTGTGCATGTACCCAGCTTGGAGGGAACAATGGTGGGGGAGAATTCCCACACACTGCATGTCAAGAGACTTGCTGGAGTCCTCCCTCCTTGCAACTGTTTCCCCCTTTTTGACACAGATCCACCTTACAGCTTCAGATCCGCACATATGCTGAAGGAAGCCCTTCAGCTGTATGTCTAGAAGTTCTAAACAATGAATCACCGTTCAATGGGATAGGAATCCATATAGCGGTCAAGAGTAAAGTGGCAATGCACTCATGTGAGAGTTAAGCAGCTCAGCATGTTGCTTGCAAGTTTCTGGTATCAACTATTTGCCTAGCATAGACTCAATATGAACTTCGGGGTTGTCTAATGACCAACTCGTGGATTGGGGAGCAGGAAAGTATGGCTTCTTTAGGGTCAAGTTAGATCCAAGATGACATGCATGGGAATAGGAAATGGAAACCATTAACCCTTTGCAGCAGACCTGCTAATCTAAAACCTGAGCCTGGCAGGTGTACAGTACCTCAAGGCATGGTTGAGAATAGATAAACCCAGCCATACTCCTTAATGAAACCCCAACTGGGGGGAGTGGGTGGAAAAGGGATGAGACATGATACTGGGGGCTCAGCAGGAAACTTGTCAGTGCCCTGTACTGGTAAGCTGCAAGGTTTTAGATGATTAAACTCCAACAGTAAGCTGTATGCCTCTCCGTTTTTTTTCTCTGTACATATATCTCTTTCTCTCTCTCTCTCTCTCCGCCTTTTCCTTTCAGTTCTCACTGGGACTAGCAAACATGCCTACAAAAGGGTATGCAGGGAGATAAGGAACCATCAGGAAGAAGTGCAGAGGAAACCAGGATCGGGAAGCTAGGACCTGGGTTGACACATGGGGGGTTGGGAGAATGAGTAGTCTGGGATGAAGCTACTGATAAAATGCCTCAAAGAGCTCTTGAGTGTTTGTGCTGTGGCATGGGACAGAATGTTTTTCTGTCTCTCTCTAAATAACTATTGTATGCAAGATAAGTAAGTGCTGGTTGTGGCATTCTGCTGGGCGCTACAATTACAGATGTGGATAGGACACGGCAACTGAAAGATTTTTAAACAAATTCATTTTTGATAGAAAAGGACAGATGGCAGAGCCATTCCATGATACGTATGACAGAGGAGCATGTTTGGTTTTTTAATCAAGTGTTTTAAAATCTTAGGCAGGAATGTGCTTCCTCCTGGATTTTGGCAATTTTCACAAATAAATTATGTTATCCAGTTCCAATAGACCTGGTTGTGCGGCTAGCCCCGCTCACCTTATAGGCCTTCTGGTCACAAAGTAGCTTCTTCAAGGAAGCAAAACAAACAAGAACAAAATAGACAAGACAGATGCAGTTCATTTGTGCAGAATATTTCTCCGTCCCGAATGTGTGCTCCATTATGAATGAACTCTGTGATTTAACCTCAGTATTAAGTTGACTGTAGAATAGTAACCAGTAGTATTTTAGCTTCACGAACATGTCTTTAAATTGAATTAGTACACCGAACTCCCTTTAAATTGTACCCATTCTCTCTTTTTTTTTTAAACTTGGCGTTCATTTGAAAAGGGTTACAGTGAGCATGCCATTTGAAAAGTGCTCCTCACATAAAGGCAGAAGAGGCAAGATAAGGTCATAGGGGAAGCGTGCCTGCTGGACTAAGCTCCAGCTGTTGTGTGCCTTGTATCTCAGGCCTGCTCCCAGTGGCTTCTTGAACACTCAAACTCGATTGGCTACATGCCAACCAGCCCAGGCTCTTGAAAGTAGAGACACAAGGACAAGAACAGATCTGCAAAGCCCACTTAAATGGACCTACATAAATGGTCTTTCTTACTTCCCTGTGTTATAGATTCCATGTAATTCTATGTTTGTTGAATGGCTTGGTCACCTGCATCAGATATCAGGCACAAACCAAACCAACTAAAATCTCCAACAACTGTATAAATTGAGCTGGGATGCGTGTCCTGTGCATGAAACTGTTTTTTTAACACCTTATGTATTGTGACAGAATTAAAGAAACTAATACCATGCTAATACGTAAACAAAAAGATTCCTTTTTGTTCCAGTAGCTACAGGCCTTTCCCTGAGGGAGGAATAGAGGAAAGACACAGGTGCCTGGGCAGGGATGGGAGTGGGAGAGGTGACAAGAGTTTGCAAAAGGCAAAAGGCCGGATTTGGACAGCCCTAAGATTGGTAGTGCTGTGGCAAGCAGAGTTATCTGCCTTAAGAGATTGAGCTGGAGGGACACAATCAGAGCGAAGAATCACAGAAATAGTTAGGACCAAGGAATGTGTTATATGTACAAGAAATGCACGCTATATGCAAGATTTATCTTTAAATGTATGTAGATAGATGCCACACCTCAAATTGAGTCCAACTCAGTGTCAAAACACCATAGAAATGCCATAGGAGATTCACGCACATAAATAAATGTGGTGTGCAACAGTCTCCTCGACCAGGAAAGGTGGCAGATCTGTGCTTTTTCTCTTTATTGAAATAGATCCGCCACCTTTCCTGCTATCTGATTCCTGCACTTGGAAGAATACAGATCCAACTCCCCATGAAATGCTGGTATGAGGGAATTGGCTATTTAATCAATCATGTCAAGGTCAAAACCAAGACGGTTTTAAACAATTATGGTTTGATTCGACACACAGTCTGAATTTAGCTAGCTTGGATTAATTAGGAATGAATCACACGATTAGGTGGTTGAGGGATTAGGCATGTTGGTTGAGGGATAAATATTTGCCCCAGGACACCAGGGAGAACTCCCCTGCTCTTCTTCGAAATAGTGGCATGGGATCTTTTATGTCCACCTGAGAGAGCAGTCGGGGCACCGGTTTAACGTCTCATCCAAAAAACGGCCCCTCTAACAGTGCGGCACTCCCTCAGTACTGCCCCTCCGACAGTGGAGCGCTCCCTCAGTACTGCCCCTCCGACAGTGCAGCGCTCCCTCAGTACTGCCCCTCCGACAGTGCAGCGCTCCCTCAGTACTGCCCCTCCGACAGTGTGGCGTTCCCTCAGCACTGCACTGGAGTGTCAGCATAGAGTTTTTATATGCACAAGTCCCTGAAGTGGGACTTGAACCCACAACCTTCTGACTTGAGCCTGCTACCCACTGAGCCACAGCTGATACGGAGAGGGAATAGGTTTGTTTTAAAAAAGGTGGGAAAGTTGGCAACACAGGAGGAAGCCAGTCTCGCTCGTCACCAGAATCAAGACGTAGGCCCAGGGCCAACACGGGTCAGCCCACACTGCGATATGTGTGCACACTGGGTCTGTGCAGCAGAGCTGGTCACCAGTCATCTTGGTTAACCCTTGCCACTGGGCCAAGACCTCGCTCTGTCAAGCCCGTGTGGAGGCTGGTGTGCAACGGCCACCACACGTTAAAAAAATCCACGCACAGACATCTTACACCCTTCAAAATGTAGTTCGGGATCTGGAATATTAGCTCCTTCATTGAAACACCTGTGAACTCATCCCTTTTTGGCGTGGAAGCAAGTCATCCTCGATACGAGGAACCGCCTATGATGATGGTGATGATGGAGGATGATTAGGTAGTATCGCTCAGGGTAAAAATCTTAAGAGCACAATAGTGAAGTGGCACTTTTTCTAATACATCTAAACTGCATTCCATACAGGTATTACACACTTATTTTCACAGGCCGATGTACTCTAAAAGATTTATATAGTGCCTTTCACAACCATCGGACGTCTCAAAACGCTTTACAGCCGATGATATACTTTTGGAGTGCAGTCACTCTTGTAATGTGGGAAATACAGCAGCCAACTTGCGCACAGCAAGCTCCCACAAACAGCAATGTGATTATGACCAGATAATCTGTTTTTGTTATGTTGATTGAGGGATAAATATTGGCCACGACACTGGGGATAACTCCCCTGCTCTTCTTCGAAATAGTGCCATGGGATCTTTTACGTCCACCTGAGGGGGCAGACGGGGCCTCGGTTTAACATCTCATCTGAAAGAACAGCACCTCCGACAGTGTGTCGCTCCCTCAAGCACTGCACTGGAGTGTCAGGAAATCCTCTGACACTTAAAGCCTAATAGAGGCAAAAATGATGGAATCATTCAAGAGATGCTTGATGGAGGAACTTAGGAGAACATGCCACTTGAGGAAAATTTGGATTTGAATAAAAGACAGACTGACACCTGGATTAATAGGAAGGACCTATTTCCCTTAGCAGAGGGGTCAATGATCAGGAGATGTATATTTAAAGTAATTGGTAGAAGGATTAGAGGGGAGTTGAGGAGAAATCCTTTCACACAGAGGGTGGTGGGGATCTGGAACTCACTGCCTGAAAGTGTGGTAGAGGCAGAAACCCTCATCACATTTAAAAAGTACTTGGATATGCACTTAAGTGTCTTAACCTACAAGACTATGGACCAAGAGCTGGAAAGTGGCATGAGGCTGGATACCTCTTTTTCGGCTGGCACGGACACGATGGGCTGAATGGTAATCTTCTGTGCCATAAACGTCTATGATTCTATGACCTTCTCTAACAGAGTAAACTGATGTCGCACACGAGCATACTGCAATAATACACCACGTTATGCTCTCTGCGCTGTTGATTACAATATGATCCATTATATTCAAACTATTACCAATATTTTATCACTACATATTACACAGTGGCAACTCATGCAGTAAATGTACCCGCAGAGAAGAACTGGATACTTCTTGAGTCAGCAAGTTAGAAATGGATAGAAGGATAAAAAATGGTCCTGAAAAGGTTATGAAACAGGACTTGGACTTTGGAATGTGCTGAACAGACAAAACTGTACCTCACAACTGTTATATTTTTAATCTTCAAGCTATTTATATATCATTGGATTCCCTGGGTTGAAAACACAGACTAGGGAATTCAACAGTAACTGGATTAGTTATTTATTTCATATTCATCGTTATACAACAAATTCTATTTATCTAGCGCCTTGAATGTAGTAAAACGCCCCGGGGCGCTTCGCAGGAATGTTATCAAGCAAAATTTGACATCGAGCCACATAAGGAGATATTAGGAGACACTTGGTCAAAGAGGTAGATTTTAAGGAGCGTCTTAAAAGGAGGAGCGAGGTAGAGAGAGGGAGAGAAATGTAGATTGGTGTAGACTGAGAGGCTTAGGCAGGGATTCCAGAGCTTATGGCCAAGGCAGCTGAAGGCACGGGCAACAATAGTGGAGCAATTAAAATCAGGGATGTGCAAGAGGCCAGAATTGGAGGATCGCAGAAGATGTGAGGATTGTAGAACTGGAGGAGGTTGCAGAGACAGGGTGTGAAATTGCAAAGTAGCTGTGTCGAATTGCTGTTCATACTGTTCCAGATGGCACCTGCAGCAATGCATTTTGGGATAAATTTCCTCCTATCAAAATCCACACATGTACAATCACACTGAAATTATGGAAAACTAAAATATTTGGCCTGTACAATTATACAAGTTCAAGAGCAGGTGAAACTTGAGATCTAAAGCTGACATAAGCTGGTCTATTTATTTAAATGTAAACTTATTCTAGGATATAATATAGTTAGAATACTATCCCCTGCTGGTATAGACAAAATGCAGTTCTCTAAACATATTTGCTTTTGCCATTCAGATTTTTCTATTTAGTAATTGGCTGAAGCAAATATTATAACATTACAATATATTAAAGCATGTGAACAAATACTTTGGTTCTGTCTTCACTAAGGAAGACACAAATAACCTCCTGAAAATACTAGGGGACTGAGGGTCTTGTGAGAAGGGAGAACTGAGGGAAATCCTTATCAGCCAGGAAATGGTGTTAGGAAAATTAAAGGGACTGAAGGCCGATAAATCCCCAGGGCCTGATAGTCTGCATCCCAGAGTACTTGAGGAAGTGGCCCTAGAAATAGTAGATGCATTGGTGGTCATTTTCCAACATTCCATGGACTCTGGATTAGTTCCTATGGATTGGAAGGTAGCTAATGTAACCCCACTTTTTAAAAAAAGAGGGAGAGAGAAAACAGGGAATTATAGACTGGTTAACCTGACATCGGTGTTGAGGAAAATGCTGGAATCAATTATTAAAGATGTAATAGCAGCGCATTTGGAAAGCAGTGACGGGATCGGTCCAAGTCAACATGGATTTATGAAAGGGAAATCATGCTTGACAAATCTTCTTTTTTGAGTTTTTTTGAGGATGTAACGAGTAGAGCGGATAAGGGAGAACCAGTGGATGTGGTGTATTTGGACTTTGAAAAAGCTTTTGTTAAGGTTCCACACAAGAGATTAGTGTGCAAAATTAAGGCACATGGTATTGGGGGTAATGTACTGACGTGGATAGAGAACTGGTTGGCAGACAGGAAGCAAAGAGTGGGAATAAACGGGTCCTTTTTAGAATGGCAGGCAGTGACTAGTGGGGTGCCACAGGGTTCAGTGCTGGGACCTCAGCTATTTACAATATACACTAATGATTTAGACGAAGAAATTGAAGGTAATATCTCCAAGTTTGCAGATGACACTAAGCTGGGTGGCAGTGTGAGCTGTGAGGAGGATGCTAAGAGGCTGCAGGGGAACTTGGACAGGTTAGGTGAGTGGGCAAATACATGGCAGATGCAGTATAATGTAGATAAATGTGAGGCTATCCACTTTGGTGGCAAGAACAGGAAGGCAGATTATTATCTGAATGGTGACAGATTAGTAAAAGGAGAGGTGCAATGAGACCTGGGTGTCATGGTACATCAGTCATTGAAGGTAGGCATACAGGTACAGCAGGCAGTAAAGAAAGCAAATGGCATGTTGGCCTTCACAGCGAGGTGATTTGAGTATAGGAACAGGGAGGTCTTGCTGCAGTTGTACAGGGCCTTGAGACCACACCTTGAGTATTGTGTGCAGTTTTGGTCTCCTAATCTGAGGAAGGACGTTCTTGCTATTGAGGGAGTGCAGCGAAGGTTCACCAGACTGATTCCCGGGATGGCAGCACTGACATATGAGGAAAGATTGGATCGACTAGGCTTGTACTCACTGGAATTTAGATGAATGAGAGGGGATCTCATAGAAACTTATAAAATTCTAACGGGACTGGACAGATTAGATGCAGGTAGAATGTTCCCGATGTTGTGGAAGTCCAGAACCAGGGGTCACAGTCTAAAGATAAGGGGTAAGCCATTTAGGACCGAGATGAGGAGAAACATTTTCACCCAGAGAGTGGTGAACCTGTGGAATTCTCTGCCACAGAAAGTTGTTGAGTCCAGTTCGTTTGATATATTCAACAGGGAGTTAGATGTGGCTCTTACGGCTAAAGGGATCAAGAGGTATGGAGAGAAGGCAGGGGTGGGGTACTGAGGTTGCATGATCAGCCATGATCATATTGAATGGCGGTGCAGGCTTGAAGGGCCGAATGGCCTGCTCCTGCACCTATTTTCTATGTTTCTAAAAAATTTATCTTTAGGTTAGTACCAGGGCAATGGGATTACATACTGGCTGAAAGAGTGAATAGGATTAATTAAATCTAATATTTGATTAGAACACGTTAATGCACAAAGGCAAAATTACACATGCTGACAACTAAATGCTGGCAAAATATTTTGCAAGAGCACTGAAGTTGCAGTGCATACACTTTGCACAGCCACAACTGCACTTGCTTAGTACAACAGACTGTGAAGCGCTCATTGAGTTTTTGGCTGATTCATATCAAACCAGTCACTCAGATGAAAGGGAGTTACAAGGGTAACAACAAGTTGAGATTATCGAAAGAAGTGTGGAACGTTCTTGAGCTACTGGGAACATGGCAATGTCACATGAAAAGCATCCCTCATCCGCTGGGTCAAAATCCTGGAACTCCTTCCCGACCGGCACTGTGGGAGTACCTTCACCACATGGGCTGCAGCGGTTCAAGGCAGCGGCTCACCACCACCTTCTCAAGGGCAATTAGGGATGGGCAATAAATGCCGGCCTTGCCAGCAATGCCCACATCCCAGGAATGAATTCTTTTTTTAAATGCAGTATAATGGATTAGGGAGATATTCTGGAGTTTTGCTCTAGTCAATTTTGGGACATGGGGACAAACTTTCTAGAATCTTTCAGATATGAAACATGTTGGGTACAATGCATGACAGAGTGACCTCTGGAAGGAACAGGCCTGGTGTGCCATGTGCCCTTTTCTCATTTCCAGACTTATGTTTTCATCCTTACAACCACCACTCTCCCTTGGGAACAGATATTTACCAGCTTTTGGAAGAAGCCGCCTTTATCTGCCACAATGAATCAGAGATTGTTTGATTTTTGGGAACAGATCAAGTATAGACATCCTTCTAATTGCTCACCAATTAGGCAATGACAACAGAAGTTCTCAGTAAAACATGGTACAGATGCAACCAGTCTGTTTTTTCTTTTGCCCCTTACATGGTGGGAGAGCAGTGCACAGATGGAGACCCTTGACCTATGGGCTTGTGTCCAAATGTTTCATTTGTGACAAATCACTAGTCTTTATTGAGTCCATTAGATTCCCAAAAGGATGGAGGCGTGTGATTCCTCCTACTTCCAAAGGCAGTCCCTGAATCCATGAAAATTCCGAGTGCCCAGGGTCTGAATTGCAGAGGTCGCCATCTTTATATTGTTCGATGACATTGGCAACGGGGGTATTGCTGCATGCCTCTAACAACATATACTTGGTTTACAGAACTATGAAGACTAATAAGCTTGGCTAATTAAGTTATTTTCTGCAGATGTAGAGGGATTCATTATATCTAAAATATGTAACCATCATTCATTTAATTTGTAGATTAATGTTGTTTGATCTTAAAAATAAAACTACCGACATCTACCAAACCTTCATTAACCTCTTACTCAATGCAATAAAATATTCACGCAAATTAAACAGTGGATGTGGTAAGACAAAGCAATTACTCAGACCACTCCTGTACAGGAGGCCACTGACAGCAATATCAAATAACAGGAAGCCAATTTAAATTATTAAAAGATACTTGGAGATGAAAAGTAATCTATTTCCAGGAAGCCCTCCTCATACAGATCTAACGTTTTGACCCCATGTAACCTAAGATTAACAAAGTATGAGCACAAAAACGGAGATATAGATTTTCAACTTGCTACCTGGGCATAAATTCAATGGAAATAAAAATCAGGCAGTTTCCATCAAGGCTGGCTAACCTGCAATGTCATTTTTCTGTCTGGGCGACAAACATATCTATCCCAGAGTGTGAAGGCAAGGTGAAAGTCTGAAGTAGGGGGCGGGGGGGGGGGGGAAACAGAAAACATGGCACTTTTAATTTTAGAGCAGCTGTTGTGGTAAATTAGCATGAGTAACTGATCTAATCGTTGCCAAGAACAATATCCTTCAGCCATGAATAAAGCAGATTGAGATAGTGGTTGATAATAAACCAGCTTCCATATGAACATGACTAAATAAAATTAATGATGGGTTCTGTTTACTAGCATTTAACATTTTTCTCCAAGTGAGGTTTGTATTAGTAAATAGCACTGGTAAAGTATTCTGCAAGTTTCTGAGTAGAAATGGTGCAGAAATGAGGATTACATGATTACAATAAAGCTACCATTAGGAGTATGTTACAGCGTGCTCGGTCAGAATATGAAGAAATACAGAAATGAAGAAATATTTGCTCGAAGAGATATAAAGGGTACGGTGAAAATGGGAAAGTTAATTTAATTAGTGACCAAATATAAATTGAGAATACCCAAGTGGTTTGGTGTCGGTGTTCAAACTGTATAGTATTCTGGCCAGAGCACACTGAGTATTCTGGTTCTGGTGAACAACATTCAAGGAAGACTATCAGGACATTCAGTGATACCTATTATCCTTAGCATCAGAGGAGAGTTAAGAACATAAGAAATAGGAGCAGGAATAGGGCATTTGGCCCCTCGAACCTGCTCCGCCATTCAATAAGATCACGGCTGATCGGATCATGGACTCAGCTCCACTTCCCTGCCCGCTCACCATAACCCTTTACTCCCTTATCGCTCAAAAATCTGTCTATCACTGCCTTAAATATATTCAATATATTAAATATATTAAGAGGAGAGACTAGAGAAAAGTGGGCTTTACAGTCTTAAAAAGAGGAGAACTTAGGGATATGCAAAATCATGAACAGTATAAAAAAAGTAAATTAAGAATATTACTTCAAACTAAACCATAAGAATAGGACAAAGTGTCATAGGCTCAAAATAGCAAAAGACAAAGGCCCAGAATTTGCAGTTGTAATGACGGTGAAACTGTCAGCGTTCCCCGTCATTACTCTATGAATCTGACAGCAACTTCTGGAGTATGTACATGCGCCGTTAAAGGCAGAAATCCAGAAGTTGCTGTCAGTCATTCCCTGCTCCTCCATAGGGCACGCAGTTGAACACCCCGGAGCTGGCAATCAAGTCAAATCACCGAACTGTTGAGAACTTCCCCTTTTTCACTGGAATATTGCTCTTAAAAAGCCCCGAAAAAGTTAAGCCTTGTTGAATGAGGTGTAACTGGGTTTTTAATTGCGTATTTAGTTGCAATTACTGCTGTACAACTGTTCTGGCCCTGAAAAACAAATTTTATGTTTGTGAAATATCAAATTTTTCCATGATTAAAAATCCATGTTTTTTAATAGTAATTTTTTTAATGATATTTCAGCTTCTACCTTAATCCCATGTGTATGTCCCAATCTTTATCTCACTCGCTGTAAAATGATTAAAAAGTGAAAGAAAATCAGTGCATTTTACTTCCTGGTTTGCTGTCTGTGCGAATTCTTCAATGTGATGGGCTGTTTCGCCAGCTTGATGACATCACAGTTGCTGGACGCTGGAGATTCCCTAGACTTGGTATCTGATTCAAATTAAAGTCGGGAGAGGTGAAATTGATGCCACAGAGATCGCAAGGTCTTTGTTGGGAGCTTTCTTCTAGGTCAGCGGCAAGTGCCATCACTTCACTGCTGACCACAAAATCCGGGCACGGGCAATGTGTACAGCGCAGAGGAAAACCCGCGAATCATTCAACAAACAAGTGGAAGCTGTGATTGGTGGGAAGGGAACTACTGAATCAATCTGGAAGATGAGCCAACAGCCGAATGGCCTTCCTCAGAAATATTGATCTTGTGAGCTACAGAAACCAGTTACTTGGATAGTTAAGATTTTACATTTTAAATACAAAAATTGTAGCTTTACATGTTACAGCTCTTCCAGTTCTGAGAGAAATTGCAGACCTGAGTTTTCACGTACCTGCAACGAAGCACAGATGCCAAGCTTTGGGATGGTCTGCACCAATCCAAACTCAGAGATGAGAAGAAACAGCAGTCCCGGAGCGAAGAGCAAAATGTTCATCTTTACCGAAACAGCTAAACTGCCCAGGGAACAAACAGGATTACATTTACATTTCGTGGTCCAACAGAATGTTAACCAAAAACTGTTTTAAAAAAAAAAAATTCTGCTATATGTAGACGGAGGGTAATTTTCACCTTCACCACATGGACGGTAATTTGGCAGACTGATTGCCTGTTATTGAACCCGCCGGCTTTCCATTTCCACTCAAATCTTTGAAAAGCCACTGGGTGATCTGCTCCACTGGTTTATCGCCGAAGTGGTAAAGGTGAAAATAATCTCTCCTGTCTGTGCAGCGGTTTCAGTGAGTTGTGTTTATTTTTCATGTATTTTTTCTTATATATGCAATGTATGGTATATTCATAAATACATATATTTTAATTACATCTGGATTCAGAAATAGATTCATTTGTATTTTGAGATGGAAATAGAACATTAAATCATTGTGACAGTTTAAATCACTTCAAGGTCAGTACACATTATGGCCTGATGTAATAGACAATTTGTCACCCTACATCTCAGTAGCATTCTCCCTGATGTACTAATGTTTTCTTTTGTATTTATTTTCTAATGGTTTGTTATGATCGCTGAGTGGAACTACTCAATTAGTTTTAAGGTGTGTCAAATTTCGGCTCGTTGTGTGTTCTGGACAAGTGTCCACTGCAAAGTGGATCAGTAATTCTTCGAGCCTAAACAGCCCATCAGAGGAAATACGCCTGGTATGCCTTGCTTGGATTAATTGCAGTTCATGAAATAACAAGACAGTAACACTTTGTCAAATAGTGCTGAAAAAAACAGCCTTGCAACCCTCTCTCTGGGCTACATACAAACTCATGGATAGAGATGCCAGAATAGTGCTATAACACACATTACACAACATAAGTGCTGGTTTAACTCAGTCATTGCACTCCCAGCTCAGAGTCAAAAGGTTGAAGCTCTACTGCAGACTTGAGCATATAATCTAGATTGATACTGCAATGTGTTCCTGAGGGAATGCTGTACTGTTGGAGGTTCCATGTTTCAGATGAAACATTCACCCAGTTTCCTATAATATTAACAGAAAATGCTGGAAATATTCAGCAGGTCAGGCAGCATCTGTGGAGAGAGAAACAGAGTTAACATTACAGGTCGGTGACCTTTCATTACAACTGTCAGCAATCCTGACAGGTGGACATTTTGTGTCCAGCGGATATAAAAGATCCCATGGCACTTTTGCAAAAAAGAGCAAGGAGATCTCCCAATGTCCTGGCCGAGGTTCATCCCTCAACCAACACCACCAAACAGATTAACTAGTTATTCATCTCATTGCTGGGACCTTGCTTTGTTCACGGTGGGGGATATTGAGGTCCTGGAAAAGTAATAAAGGAGGGCCACTCAATGATACTTGGCTTAAGTTATCAGGTCAGCCTTAGCGAAATGGAGCTTTTTACTTTGGCAAAGTATAGACTTCAAGGGGATATGATTGAGGTCACTAAGGGGATATGATTGAGGTCACTAAGGGGAGGAAGGGATTAGATTCTGTCCAAGTGGATCATCATCATCATCACCATAGGCAGTCCCTCGAAGCAGGGATGAATTGCTTCCAACCCAAGAAGGGATGTGTTTCAATGAAGGACCTAATATTCCAAATCCCGAACTACATGTTGAAGGGTGGAAGATGCCTGTGGATTTTTTTAACATGTGGTGACCATTGCACACCAGCCACCACACGGGCTTGACAGAGCGAGGTCTTGGTCCAGTGGCAAGGATTACCCAAGACTAACTGGAGACCAGCTCTGCTGCACAGACCGAGCGCACACACATATCGCAGTGTGGGCTGGCCCATGCTGCCCCCAGGCCCTCACCTCTTCTGGGCCCCAGTCACTTCCCTCTACGGACTCTTGCCGCTCCTTCGCCCCTCCTGCTGTGCCTGGCCGCACTGCAGTCAGCGACCTGGCTTCCCAGCCCTCGCCCTCCTGCAGCAGCACGCGCTGCTCCCTGCCGTGGTATACCGCCCCACGCTGCTCCCTGCAGTGGTATACCGCCCCACACTGCTCCCTGCAGTGGTATACCGCCTCACGCTGCTCCCTGCAGTGGTATACCGCCTCACGCTGCTCCCTGCAGTGGTATACCGCCTCACGCTGCTCCCTGCAGTGGTATACCGCCCCACGCTGCTCCCTGCAGTGGTATACCGCCTCACGATGCTCCCTGCAGTGGTATACCACCCCACGCTGCTCCCTGCAGTGGTATACCGCCCCACACTGCTCCCTGCAGTGGTATACCTCCCCACGCTGCTCCCTGCAGTGGTATACCGCCCCACGCTGCTCCCTGCAGTGGTATACCGCCCCACGCTGCTCCCTGCAGTGGTATACCGCCCCACGCTGCTCCCTGCAGTGGTATACCGCCCCACGCTGCTCCCTGCAGTGGTATACCGCCCCACGCTGCTCCCTGCAGTGGTATACCGCCTCACGCTGCTCCCTGCAGTGGTATACCGCCCCACACTGCTCCCTGCAGTGGTATACCGCCACACGCTGCTCCCTGCAGTGGTATACCGCCTCACGCTGCTCCCTGCAGTGGTATACCGCCTCACGCTGCTCCCTGCAGTGGTATACCGCCCCACGCTGCTCCCTGCAGTGGTATACCGCCCCACGCTGCTCCCTGCAGTGGTATACCGCCGCACACTGCTCCCTCCAATGGCCCCGGCCTGCTGATGGTCCTGCAGGCCAGGACCACGCCGATTTCCGGGCCGGGCCGCTACACACTGCTCCCTCCAAGTGGATAGGTTATTTGAACTAGACAGCCAGGGAGGACTAGGGGGCATCATTCTAAGCTATGAAAGCAGAGAGTTAAATTAAATGCCAGCAAGTGCTTCTTTCGCAGAAAGTCGCTGACAGCTGGAACAGGTTACAGTATGTGCAGTGTGTGTGGGTTCACTGCAGGTATCTGTATGAGTTTGTGTGAGCGGAACACCTCGAGTTATACAAGGTAGGCAGGTTAACGAAGGTTAAGTCGGTCACCATTGTCTCCTCGAGCTTGCTTGTCTCTGGAGTTTCCTAGAATTTGGTCTCAAGATTTTTCACTATTTTTTTTGCCTCTCCTCAGAGTTTGCACGGCTGCAAGGAGTGAGCGGAGGAATATGTGTATTTTGCATTTGTCAGGATGGAAAAGGCTTGATCGACCACCTGGGGCTAGAACCTCCATTTTTGCACTTATCGCCCAAAAATGGCCGTTATTTCCGGAATGGGCATTAAGAAAGTGCTTTCAGATCGCCAGCTTCTCGCCCAGTCTCAAAACATCTAGTTTACATTTTAGAAAATGGGTGTTACCGTGAGCGATATCAAATGGGCAGTAGTGTTACATTTTTTTGATCTTCTGCCGTAAAGTGTGGCCGTCCTTAGCAACGGCATGGCAACGTTCGATTCCCACAATTCTGGAGGTCAAGGGTCACCATGACATGCGCAGAAGAGGAGACAGAGAGGGAGCTCAGAGGGACTGAAGGCGTGTGTGGGTGTGGTGTGGCTGCTTTGGGAGGAAGGAGGGAGACTTTAGAGCTTCGCAGCAAGTGAGGTAAACAAAAATTAGCTGTTACCAGCCACATATTTGACCGAATTTGCCCTATAATGGAGAGAGAGGAGGAGGCATCATCAGCACACTGTGGAGACTGATGCTGGAGAGAGCAGTGAGGTGGGAGAGGAGCACATTGGAGGCCGCAAAAGAGCCAGGAGGTTCCCGGACGAGGCAAATGCCTCCCTCCTGCAGGGGGTCGAGTTACGCTGGGGTGATTTGACACAGGGAGGGCGTGGGAAGCCCACCCCAAAGGCCTACCAGAGAATATGGACCGAGATAGCAGAGGTGGTCTCGTCGGCGACCAACGAGGTGAGTGAGGGCAAACAATGCCGCAAACGATGGAACGACCTTGTGGGATCCGCAAGAGTAAGTATTACATTGATTTACATGTACTTATGTATTTATATAATTTGATTTGTAACAATCATGAGTGACTACCAGCAGATGTGAGGTCTTGCACTTTTACCGGGAATGTTTTACTCAAAGCCTGCGGTCACCGTGTACGTCTTTATGTAAAGAATGATAATAATCATAATAACCATAATTACATCTGTCGGTTATGTGTTGTATCAGTCTCTGTGACAGTGCCTAGCAATGATATCACGCAATTATCTCATGCCATGTCGTCCTGTCACCTTTTACAGAAGAAGCTATCGACGATGAGGTCCATGCAGAGGAGAACGGGTGGGGGGCCACCAGTCCCCAGCGACATCACAGATATGGAGGAGTGAGTGCTCACACTTGTGGGGAAGCACCTCCGGACAGCCACGGAAGTATCTGCAGACCCTGAAGTGATGCCACGTGAGTAAAGCTTACACCATTGCACGATGTAAAGTCAATAGATGCCACACCCACTCATATCTGAACAATCATATATGATAAATGATTTCTAAAATGGTCATAGAAATAATGCTGGCCTAATGAAAATCATTGCAATGCACAATGTGTTGATGGTCATGAAATGTGATGTCTGCGATGATTTTAAGAGCGGTGGTTCTTTTGTCGTGCATATGCTGTTGTGTAGCGCTGGACTCACCTTGTCACCCTAGCACCCCCTTCTCCTCTAATACCCTCATTTGTGTTTTGCAGCTCAGCCAGCAGCGCATCCCCAGGCAAGGCCACAGAGGAGCTCCGATTGTCGCCCCTCAATCCGCTGGGTCTGTTCTCGACAGATGAGAGCGCAGACTTCGAGGAACCTGCATCGCCACGCTCCAGAAGCCATTCCACCCCAAGGCCATCTAGTGGTCCTCCGGTCATTCCCGCCTCCACTCTGGAGGGACTGGCCCCAAGCACCTCGCCACAGGACACCCCATTTGTCCCCAGGATGGCGCCGACGCCGCGGAGGCCTCGTGGACGCGACAGGTCTGTTCCACGAGCACGACATGACAACGGAGAGATGGTACAGTTGTCCGGGAGGACTGTAGACATTGGTGACCAGCTCATCGAAGCATTGGGGGGCATATCCCGACACCTGGCCACCATGGCCGAGTACATTCCGCACATGGCGGAGGCCCTGGATGCGATAGCCAGGAATACTGCTGGCACAGGCCTCCCAGTGCGGCACTCCGCCCCTAGGTTCCGCACCAGCACTGCAAACGACAGATGAGAGACAGGACCAAGTTCCTGCTTCTGCATCAGAGAATGTTGCCTCCTCGGCAGCCCCCACTCCCGTACCCATGCAACCACCGCATCTGCCTTCATCCCCACCCAATGAGGCACCACCTGAGGAGCTCCTCGGCCAGGCGCCATGGAGCGAGGAGGGGAAGGGGTAGAGGTGGGGGGGGGAGGCGAGGGGGGGGGGGAAGGAAAGTGAGGTGCATGTGCACAGGTGATGGCTGTGTTATATCTCCATCTGGGTGTATGCAATTTGTTGTAATGTATGGGGGCTGGGGACCACGCTCCTGCTTTGCCTTTGTATTCTGTGTTGCTGGACATGTTGAACATGTGATTTATGTCAATGGTGGAAAAAGTGGAGTGTGGGCGGGGGTTGGGTGTTATTGGCTGTGATACTTATGATTTCAGACCAATGTTGGTAATTAAGCTGTTGTTATTGAACATAACCTTGTTGCGCATTCTCTCAGATAACTGGACAGTTACACACTGGTGATTCCTTACCATGAAAGGGCTAAATACAACTTAACATCAATCAACGTAAACTTTAACTGGCACCAAGGTGATGGGCACCATTGATGGTCTGAGCTGCACACACACAGTAGTGTGCCAACATTGTCACTCACATCAGTGCTCTTTCAGGCAAATCTTTCAGATATCAGCTCCTCACGCAAGAGTGGGATTTAACAAGTGCCAGCCACACCGCTGCCGTTTGTACTGGTTAGTTATACTTGTTGTGGGCGTTTTTTTGAGCTAGGGATATTGTGGGCGATATGTGTGCGAGGTGGTGAAATTGACGATGGGCGATCTCCATGGCCGCTAGTTTGGGTAAATATGCTCTTTACGACAGAAAACAGTGGGCAGGCGTTAATATTGAATCTCGGCATTAATTCCGCGTGGAAAGTAACGCTGGGCGGTATTATGGCCGTTGATTTCTCCCCCAAAAAGTGGGCGGGCTTGATATTTTTTCCCGGCGTCAAGCACATGAGTAAAGTAATGCTCGGCGATGAGTCTCCTAAAAAAGCCCATCAGTTTCTATTTTGTGCCAAAATGGGTGATATATGGGAGTTATATGTCATTCCAGCGGTAAAATGGGCGTTAAGCATGCAAAAAAAGTGGAGGCTCTAGCCCCTGGTCTTTTCCTGTCATTTTCATTATGTTTGTAAGTTTTTACAAATTCCACACTGGAATAATATCACAAACTAAATTTGTGCTTATTACAGTACTTGCCTAAAGAAACAGCAGCCTAGTGACCAGTGATTGTTCAAAAAGAAGTTCACAGCCATGTAGAGAATCATCATGGCAATAGGGTCATTAAAGAGTCGCAGTATGAAGATAGAGTGGATCCGATAGGAGGCACAGCACATGAAGAAAAACACAAATGGTGGAACCTGGAAAAAAATTATTAGATATAAGTGCGGGGATTTAAGTTTTAGTATTTGAAGAACAAAGGTTGTCTGTTACAAATAAAATATTACATGGAATTCTGTTACTACACATTCACCCAAAGGAACTGCAAACACCCCTCAACTTGTCTGTCAAAAAATTACCAGTCAACATTGGAGAACAGAGGTTATTAAAATGACTCGTGAAATGGCGTATACTATTCACTAACAGAACGTCAGGTGACCTACTCCCAGTGCCAATGTTACTGTTGAGTCATCTGCTAGGTGGTGAGCAACATGAACCGAGGAATGACTTGTCATTCGACTCGCTCCCTCACATCTCCCAGCTTCCTTAAAGTCAATAGCTCAGAGGTAAATATATGGACCATAGAAACACAATCTGTGCTGAGTTAGCTGGGGCAGTTGTAGAGTGCATCAACCTGCTGCAGCAGCCCTGCATTAGGCCAAGGTTCTCATTTCTGATTGCTGTACGTTGACATCCAACGCCTCCCCCCCACCCCCAAAACTGTGCATGTGTGGATTCTGTGCGAGGACAGAATCAGGTTCAGTTGTGATGTCTTCCACAGCTGGATAGTCTACAGATATGCAGTGAGAAGGCTCACACAGCTCAGAGATGAATAATAGCCACTTGGGCAGATACCAGACCCAACCGCACCTCAGTAACAAAGAGTAAAGAAAGGGAGTGGAGAAAATAATTTTAAATAGTTGGAACTGCTGACAAAAGTGTAATCCTTAAATCTTGGAATTCAAAAGGCTAGAACACTATATATCATACCACTGAATGAGAAGGTGTAGTTTCAAGATGACAAACATGGTCAGCTCTCAACCTAAGAGGAAGACACAAGGTAAAGTTCATGTACTTCTCAAAATGGAGGGGGAGAGGAAGAGAAGAAAAATTGAATCAAAGGACAAGTACCTGGCTACTCTTGTAACATTCCCTGTGGCCGTTTAACACTGCCATTGTAAAAGGTTTGAGAAGGATGCCTTATCATAGAAGCATAGAAATTTACAGCACGGAAGCAGGCCATTTCGGCCCATCATGTCCGCGCCAGCCGACCAAGAGCTATCCAGCCTAATCCTATTTTCCAGCTCTTGGTCCTTAGCCCTCGTGTCTTCTCAGACAAGACATCAAAGCCTTCACTATCTGGACAAAACTTGAATTGAGATAATAGCCTAACGGTTTGGGGTTTAGAAGGAGGAAACTTGAGATTATCCTTGAGATCAGTGCTGGGAACCAGGATTGAATTGCACTCTGAGCTTCATTACATCCTATGCCACAATCAGTGAAAAGTGCATGCTTTCATCACGACAAAGTTTTTAGACACATACTATTATTTTAAGTGTCTGCTTCCATAACATGGACACGCACATGGCAGTACCTGAAGCCAAGGTGGTCAAATATTTGCATAAAAAATATGGTCCACTTCTATACTATACAGTTCCAAGATGCTACTCACCTTTTTGGTATGATTATAAATCCTGAAGACCAGCAGCAGGGTGACGAGGTAGAAGATGGCAAACACGTACTGTCCGAGGTGGATGTTCACTCCATGATCTGTGATGTAATACAGCACCATGAAGATATAAACAAACCCAGCAGGATAACTGTGCAGAGAAAGGATAGCACAGTGTATTAGTGCCCTACATGTTAATTCCAGCGTTTGTGCAATTACACTGTTCAGTGTGCTGCTCTGTATTGATGCAGACACATTTGATATCTATTTGCATCTTTAGCTGTATGGGTACCATGTAACAAACACAATGCATTCAAATCTAGTTCTAACAATTTGATGGACATGCTCCCCTTCAATTACAGTTAGCTGACTTTAAATGGGGCACTAAAACAGGCCTCATTATTCCTCACGAGCTGGGAAATAGCACTTTCATCTCCTCACCTCGCTATCGCTTCTGCTGTTAACTGCATATGTCGAGACTGGATAATTACAGCTTTAATGACAGCTATAGTTCATTTCTCCAGCTGACACTGAGTGCTTCGGGTCACACGTAAAGAATGACTACGTATGAGGTTTAATGGGCTATTGGTGCTTATGGGGACATACCTTATAGCATGAGTCACAGTCCTTGGGAGAGGAAAAGCAATTGTCTCACAAATTTACCCTGAAAACAGATTTACATCCCGAACACAGTTTTGCAGTAGTGAAGAGGGACCTTTACTCTTTTGTCTAGAAATATTGTACCTGACTTAGGAATGCTCAATGCAAACATTAGAGCCTGGATATCAACAGGGGATGGTTGCCCAGGCAATGGGGCAGGCAAGTGCGGAGCTTTGGACTGGAAACCTGGAAGTCCGGGTATCCTCACATGCCATGGAGTTTTAACTCCACAATGTGCGGCTTTTGACCTCGGCAGGTCCCCAGCCCGGACGTCAGCCTGACTGACAGGCTTGGCTTCCAGTCAGGCAAGGAGGATTCCAGAGCAGGCAGGTCCAATCCCCAACCCCCTGGGGAGGGAATCCAATCCCAGGCGGGAGGGGATCTGATCCCCAACCCTGGGGATCTTTGTTTGAGGCGGGGAGCTTGGCGGGGCTGGGGAAAACACTCCTGCTCCTGGCCCTTCGAATCATAGAAACTTACAGCACAGAAGGAGGCCATTCAGCTCTTCATGCCTGTGCTGGCTCTTTGAAAGAGCAGTCAGCTTAGTCCTACATACTCACTTTTTGTTCATAACCCTGCAAGTTCCTCATCGTAAAGTACCTCTCCAACTCCCTTTTAAAATTATTTATGGAATCAGCTTCCACCACCTTTTCAGGTGGAGCACTCCAGATCCCGACAACTCAGTGAAAAAACTTCTTCTCATCTCCCCTCTAGATTTTTTTCCCAAAGTTTTTGAATCTATGATCTCCAGTTATTGACCCACTCGCCAGAGGGAATATTTTCCCCTATTTTCCCTATCAAAACCTCTCGTCATCTTGAAAACCTCTATTAGGTCACCTCTTCACCTTCTCTGTTCCAAGGAGAATGTGCCTTCTCCCCGAAACTATCCTCGCCTCCCTTCAGCTGCCGGGTTTCCCGAAGCCTGGGAAACCCAGTCGGACATTGTTAAACCTGCATTTAAATTGTCAACCCATATCCTCGGAGGGGGCTGCATACCCGCCCCTTGTCCCACCTCCAATAAACCTGAAAGTGAGTGGGTTGGGGTTGGGTTTGAGATTTTTAACATCTGACCCGACCCCAACCCGTTTTGGGTATCCAAAGTTGTAAATTGTTCTATTCCCAGCTGTGATCCTTCACCGTGATGAGCACTAAAATAAATACATGCATTTACAAAACTTGCATTACTAAGTGCCCACAGCAGGTCTCTTGTCAGGCATCTCACTTGCCAGCCAGTCACTAACAAAAGGCAAGGCCACTAACAAGTAATTTCAAAGAAAAATAGATAGAATTGTAAATGTAATCTTCAAGTCACCAGTAAAAAATGCCAGAATCCCATGCAATAAGAATGGCTGATAGGGTGACTCAATAGATTTGCAAAATTCATCTTTCGAAATGCTATGCAACAGGAGATGGATGCAGCTTAATCACCTCCCTTACTGTACAGGTTCCTCTTTGCTTAGGTCAGCTTTATTGCCAAGCACTCTCACAAGTGTACCATTGCGAACAAGTGGCCTAATAGAGGTCTTTAAAGTGATGAAAGGTTTTCATAGAGTAGATGCAGAATGAGTGTTTTCACTTGTGGTGAAGAGCATAACGAGATAGTCACCAACAAATCAAGTAGGGAATTCAAAAGAAACTTCCTTATCCAGAGGGTAGTGAAAACTCACTACCACAGAGAGTAGTTGAGGCAAATAGTATAGCTGCATTTAAAGAGAGGCTAGATAAGCATATGAGGGAGAAGGGAATAGAGGGTTATGCTGACAGGGCTGGATGAGGAAAGACAGGAAGAGGCTCGAGTGGAGTACAAATGCTGACATGGACTGGTTGGGCCGAATGGCCTGTTGCTGTGTCATATATCCAATGTAATGTTATCCTATGTAAAAAAAAAAAAAGTGGTGCGACACAAGCTTCGGTTTATGATTCTCTCACTGAGTGAACCCTTGATCTGCTCTATGCAAGTGTGGACAGTTGCCAAGTAGCAGCCAGGCACTTTCCCCACAGGGATAGAAAGATGCCCAGTCACCCTGGCCATTCAAACACATCCCCCAGTGGCTGGTTATAGAATATGGATGGCAAAGGAGTTCTCAGCCTTGGACAGGAGAGGTGATGCAGGAGAAAATCTATTGGGGCGGGCAAGGGAGGTGGAAACATATTCACTAAGTCTGGAGAAAGAAATGCATTTACATTTATACACTTGAAAAGAAAATTAATACACACATTTACAAAATCAGTGAGTATAAATCATTTAAGTTGTTTGATCAATTAGTTAGCTGTAACATAGAAACTCTGTGCTGTGTACTTACACTAGAGGTCCTGTGTCTCCTTTTAACTGGGTGTAATCATATGTTCCATTAATCACGCCTTCCACCTCATCCATATAGGCTCGCCAGTCGATTTCTGTGTCTGAAAATACAGAAAACGTTTTTTTTCTTTAAACATCTCAAATTATTTGAGATATTTTTTTACACTCGTTTCACAGGAGTCAGTGTAGGTTTGTCTTCTTCCGACCAATCAGGAGGATGGCTTGGTCTAGACGGGGAACTTCACAGCTGGTGGCAATACCACTGCTCAGTTCACAGAAGGCCATCTATGCTGGTTTCCTCCCCAATCTCCAAACATGAAGCATAGGAATAGTTCATCTAAGACTGACAAGAGCACTGCTAAAACTCACTCAAGGGGATAAAAAAGGCATAGAAAGGCACAAAGCTCCAGCTTAATCAAAAATCAATATTTTCTTTTTTGAATATTTCAAGTGAACCATGTACCCATCCCCAAGAGACATTTTGACTTTGATTTTAACACCCCTCGCCCAGCGAGAATGGTGCATGGGAGGGGTTAAGATTAGGCTGAGTCCAATTACTGGCCCGAGGTCGCTCCAATCCAGCCCGACGCCATTTCATCTTTGCTGACTTTAAAGTCGGTCGAGGCTCCCGCTACAATTCAAATGTCGTAGCTGTAACGTGATTTTAACGAGGAATCAAGAGAGGCCCACACTGTGTGGTATCCAACAGCCGAACCATGGCGGAGAGACCAACTGTCCAAGAGGCAATGAATGGTAAGTTATTTTGAATGACTTTTGTGAGAACTCCTTGTGGGACAGGAGGAGGAGCAGAAGTGCCCCCCTCCAGTCCCTGCAAGGAGACCGTGGGCATCTGCAGCTTTGCACGTTGGCACTAGCTGTCAAAGCCCTTGCCCGGTACTGAGGTTGTGCTGAGGATAGTTCCTTTGGATCCCAAGAGTCCTAAGGCTCCTGTGCCAAGTTCTTGTTCTCATCCACCGGCTAACTTTCTGACAGGAGGGAGTGCTGGACTATTTAACTAAGGGTTGGGAATTAAAAGGGCCTGGGCCTCACACTAAGCTGCCTGTTGGGGTGTTCCCCCCCACCCGCACCCCGTAAGGAAATTTTGCTACAATTGTACAGGACTTTGGCGAGACCATACCTAGAGTACTGTGTACAGTTTTAGTCTCCTTATCTGTGGAAGGATATACTTGCCTTAGAGGTGGTGCAATGGAGGCTCACGAGATTGATTCCTGGGATGAGAGGGTTTTCCTATGAAGAGAGATTGAGTAGATTGGGCCTATACTCACTGGAGTTTAGAAGAATGGGAGGTGATCTCGTTGAAATATATAAGATTCTGAGGGAGATTGAAGGGGTAGATGCTGAGAGGTTGTTTCGCCTGACTGGAGAGGCAAGAACTAGGGGTCATAGTCTCAGGATAAGGGGTCAGCCATTCAAGACTGAGATGGGGAGGAATTTCAGTGGGTGGTGATTCTTCGGAATTCTCTACCTCAAACGGCCGAGGATGCTGAGTCGTTGAGTATATTCAAGGCTGAGATAGATTTTTAGGTATTCAAAGAATCAAGGGATATGATCAGACGGGAAAGTGAAGTTGAGGTTGAAGATCAGCCATGATCTTATTAAATGGGAGTGCAGGCTCAAGGGGCCTTTTGGCCGACTTCTGCTCCTAATATGTTCTCATGGCATGGGATCAGTTACATCTCAGAATTCATGATAAAAACTGTCAGATGCTCCATTCAATTTTGGGACAATTTTCTTTTTACAAATATACATCAAATGCAGTAAAGATATATAAATATGAAGATTACTAATTTAAATTGATTCTCTATTGCAAAAGATAATTTAGCCTGTGTAAACTGCATAATAAGCATCTTATGGCTGTACTATTTCAGGGTGCCTACACAGATGCAGCAGACAGCTGCAATGTCTAGCATGTTACAAAGTAATTGTGCAGCTGAGAGATTTGGATTGCATCAAACTAGATGATGTCTTTCAATAATCATCTGAATCCCCAATTCTTTATGCCATCTATTACTCTGCAAAAATATAATATGCAAGCCACTGTTAAAAAGGATTCATCATAAAATCCATGACACATTTGGCTTAGTGTTCTCACATGGACTCTATCCCTGAAGGTATTGCGGAAATACAATTTGTAGAATAGCATTCCAATCAACAGATGAATTGACACCAAAAGAACATAAGAAATAGGAGCAGGAGTAGGCCACCTGGCCCCTTGTGCCTGCTCCGCCATTTAATAAGATCATCGCTGATCTGACCATGGACTTGGTTTCACTTTCCTGCCCACTCCCCATAACCCTTCACTCCCTTATCGCTCAAAAATCTGTCTATCTCCGCCTTAAATATATTCAATGACCCAGCCTCCACAGCTCTCGGGGGTAGAGAATTCCACAGATTTACAACCCTGAGAGAAGAAATTCCGTCTCAGTTTTAAATGGGCGGCCCCTTATTCTGAGACTACGTTCCCTAGTTTTTGTTTTCCGAGTAGAAATATTCTCTCTGCATCCACCTGGTCATGCCAAAAACAGATCATCACTGCTTGTTTTGAAAACTTTTTGACCTCGGCGTATACGCAAAACACAAGACAGATAACGATCAATCCTATGCAAAGCAAGCTGACGTAAAACACGTCAAATAATCCTCATTTCCAGAAACATAGGAACCTTTTTAAAAAAAAAAACACTGTTCCCATTTTCCTCACTTGCCTGAAGTCATGATGACAGGTCTACTGAAATGATTTCTGAGGTGAAGATTGATCTGACCTCGAGGAACATAGGAACAGGAGGCCAGTCAGCTCTTGAGCCTGTTCTGCCATTCAATGAAATCATGGCTGATCGGTACCTCAACTCCATTTACCCGCCTTTGTACCATGTCCCTTGATACCTTTACCCAACAAATATCTATTGATCAGAGACTTGAAAACTGCAACTGTCCCAGCACCTACACCGTTTTTTGGGGGGGCAGGAGGGTGGTGGGGAGTGTTCCAGATTTCCACTCCCCTTTGTGCAAAAAATTTCTGATTTCACTCTTAAATGGCCAAGCTCTAATTTTAAGATTATGCCCTCGTGTTTTGGAATCACACACCAGAGGACATAATTTCTCTGTATTGTAGCCTATTGAGTCCCTTACTACACACAAACATGCACTGGGAGGATAGACGCACCAAAGTCAGTGTTCTCGATCAGGCCAACATCCCCAGCATCGAAGCACTGGTCACACTCGACCAGCTCCTTTGGGTGGACCACATTGTCCGCATACCCGACACGAGACTCCCAAAGCAAGCTCTCTACTCGGAATTCCTACACGGAAAGCGATCCCCAGGTGGGCAGAAGAAACGTTACAAGGACACCCTCAAAGCCTCCTTGAAGAAGTGCAACATCCCCACTAATACCTGGGAATCCCTGGCCCAAGACCGCCCTGAGTGGAGGAAGAGCATCCGGGAGGGCGCTGAGCACCTCGAGTCTCGTCGCCGAGAGCCTGCAGAAACCAAACGCAGAGTGCGGAAGGAGCGTGCGGCAAACCAGTCCCACCCACCCTTTCCTTCAACGACTGTCTGTCCCACCTGTGACAGAGACTGTAATTCCTGTATTGGACTGTTCAGACCCCTGAGAACTCACTTTTAGAGTGGAAGCAAGTCTTCCTCGATTTCGAGGTAATGCCCATGATGATGATGATGACAACACACTGAAATCTGGCTATTAATCCCAGCTATCAATTATGCATAACAACTTCATTAATTATAATGGGTTCACAGTTTAAATAAAACTTGAGAAAAAAATCTGCATGCAAAGGATTTGCGTATTAATGAGAAAAATTGTGTTGCAGATGTAATTAGTGTGGGAATTCATAAAACTTGCATACAAATAGGAATCATGTACAAGATCCACCGTAATAAAGTGTTAAAACTAGTGACTGCAAATCAATTGTCGGAGAATGTAAATAGAGGCACTATGATGAAAATCTACATCACCTATATAAGTGACAGATTTAATAAGCTTGTAGCTTTATGTAAAATGAGATATAATGGATACATCATTGGGTGATTCAATCTTGAGGGTAGACTTGACCTTTTTAAGTTTTATTTTACATTTCCTTAAATACGGAAACCAAAATGGTACGCAGTACTCCAGGTGTGGCCTCACCAATACCCTGTATAGTTATAGCAAAACTTCTCTGCTTTTATACTCTCTTCCCCCTTGCAATAAAGGCCAACATTCCATTTGCCTTCCTGATTACTTTCTGTACCTGTATACTAACTTTTTGTTTTTCATGCACAAGGACCCCCAGGTCCCTCTGTACTGCAATATTTTGCAATTTTTCTCCATTTAAATTATAATTTGCTTTTCTATTATTTCTGCCAAAGTGGATAACCTCACAGTTTCCCACATTATACTCTCCATCTGCCAAATTTTTGCCCACTTACTTAGCCTGTCTATATCCCTTTGCAGATTCTTTGTGTCCTCCTCACAATTTGCTTTCCCACCCATCTTTGTATCGTCAGCAAACTTGGCCACAGTACACTCGGTCCCTTCATCCAAGTCATTAATATAGATTGTAAATAGTTGAGGACCCAGCACTGATTGCGGCTGCACCCCACTAGTCACTGTTTGCCAACCATTTATAACCCATTTAACCCGACTCTGTTTTCTGTTAGTTAGCCAATCCTCTATCCACGCTAATATATTACCCTCAACCCGTGAGCTTTTATCTTGTGCAGTATTCTCTTATGTGGCACCTTGTCGAATGCCTTCTGGAAATCCAAATACACCACATCCACTGGTTCCCCTTTATCCACCCTGCTCGTTACATCCTCAAAGAACTCCAGCAAATTTTGTCAAACATGATTTCCCTTTCATAAAACCATGCTGACTCTGCTTGATTAAATCATGCTTTTCCAAATGTCCCGCTACTGCTTCCTTAATAATGGACTCCAGCATTTTCCCAACGACAGATGTTAGGCTAACTGGTCTATTGTTTCCTGCTTTTTGTCTGCCTCCTTTTTTAAATAGGGGTGTTACATTTGCGGTTTTCCAATCTGCTGGGACCACCCCAGAATTCAGGGAATTTTGGTAGATTACATCCAATGCATCTACTGTCTTTGCAGCCACTTCTGTTAAGACCCGAGGATGTAAGGCATCAGGTCCAGGGGACTTGTCTGCCTTTAGTCCCATTATTTTACCAAGTACTACTTCATTAGTGATCGCATTAAGTTCTTTCCTCCCTATAGCCCCTTGATTATCCACTATTGGGATGTTTTTAGTGTCTTCTACCGTGAAGACCAATACAAAATATTTGTTCAATGTCTCTGCCATTTCCTTGTTCTCCATTATTATTTCCCCAGTCTCATCCTCTAGGGGACCAACATTCACTTTAGCCACTCTTTTCCTTTTTATGTACCTGTAGAAACTCTTACTGTCTGTTTTTATATTTTGTGCTAGTTTACTTTCATTATCTATCTTCCCTCTGTTTATAATTTTTTTTAGTCGTTCTTTGCTGGCTTTTAAACATTTCCCAATTCTCTGGCCTCCCACTAATCTTGGCCACATTGTATGCCCTAGTTTTCAATTTGATACCATCCCTTATTTCCTTAGTTAGCCACAGATGGTCATCCGTTCTCTTATATTCTTTCCTTCTCATTGGGATATATTTTTGTTGTGGGTTATGAAATATCTCCTTAAATGTCTGCCACTGCTCATCAACCTGTAAAGGGACGGAGACAAAGTAAACGTTTAAAAAAAAAAATTTAAACACCATACATTCTGTGCCAGAAAGGTTGATTGGCAATCATTAACAATTATTATGTTAAAAGGATATCTATGCGATTAATTACTAGACTTTCTGTGGCGAGATTAATGTGCAAATCCAGCAAGTTCTTAAAAATGATGGGGAGGCTCAGGAAGAGATGCTGGTTATGTGAAGCATACAGCGGAGTGCCGTAAATCAGCCTACAAATTCTAAAGATTTCCAAGTTATGGTGCACCTGTATCTCTTAATCCCCTGAATCTGCTGGCCAATTTGCACATTAATAACTGCATGCGTCGTTCACACGCTGTTATTTTCTCAGAAAATTTCGGCCCAACGAAGCAGGCCATTATTAATATGCAAATCGGCTAGAAAGTTCCATGGATCAAGAAGTACGCCACAACTTGCCAATCTCCAGAACTTGCTGGTTGATTTATGCTGCTCTGTGTTTGTTTCGCACAAATGACATCTAGCCCTTCGTCTCCCTGTTATTTTTAAGAATTTGTTGGATTTGCACATTAAATTCACCACAAAGTCAAGTCTGGTAATTAAGAGCATAAGTACTTTTTTAACAATGTGATAATTGTTCATGCGATGCCAATCAACCTCTCTGGCCCTGAAATAGAACACTTTATAGTGTTCAATCTCATTCCTGCATGTAGTTAATTGTTGTTTGAGATTTTAAAAAGTCAAATGTTTTTTTTCTTTTCCTTTCTATCTCCCCTTTTTCTCTTAATCCAATCTTTCTTTCCCTCTTTTTCTCTTTCTGTACCTGATTTGTCTCTAATTCACCCTCCTTCTCCATTGTTCTTGTGTTTCTCAATCCTTAAATCGAATTGGTCAAGAAGATACGCTGTTGGTCCCGCCATTATCTAAGGTCCGAGAAGCCCTGTTGCCCTCACCCTGCCATTATCAATTTGCACCTTCAGCAAGTCTCGCCGCAAAAACTTTGAGCTGAAGGATGCAGGAAAAAGTCTAACTAATGGCGCTGGCCCATTGAATACTGTATAACCATGCTATAACAGATGACACGCTGCAGTCTAATTTTTAGAGCAGGCTGTTCCTGTTACTGAATTTGACTCCTCTCCTCCTCCAGGTGAGGTGGGCACTACTGCTTTTGTTTTGGAGCGATGCTTATCTTCTTTTTCACTGATGCAACATATCCACCCGAAACGGAAAACAAAAAGTTGCTCCAGTTTTCCAGCTCAACAAAACACCATGGCCCAAATAAATTGTTTCAGCCTAAGCATATGCACAACAGCAGCATGAATCCCAGCATACCAATTTATTCTGCAAACCCACTGAAAGAACCCTGTATGGTGAATTCACTAAAATTGTGTATGTTACTTTAAGAATGGAAGTAACGTATGCATTGGAGGCTGTTCAGAGAAGGTTCACTAGGTTGATTCTGGAGGTGAGGGTTGATTCTGGAGGTGAGGAGATTGACTTATGAAGATAGGTTCGGCCTATAAACATTGGAGTTCAGAAGAATGAGAGGTGATCTTATTGAAACATGTAAGATAATGAGGGGGCTCAACAAGGTGGATGCAGAGAGGATATTTCCACTCATAGGGGAAACTAAAATTAGGGGACATGGTCTCAGAATAAGGGGCTGCCCATTCAAAACTGAGATGAGGAGAAGTTTCTTCGAGGGTTGTAAATCTATGGAATTCTCTGCCTCAGAGAGCCATGAAGGTTGGTTCATTGAATATATTTAAGGCGGAGATAGCCAGATTTGAGCGATAAGGGAGTACAGGGTTATGGGGAGCGGGCAGGGAAGTGGAGCTGAGTCCATGATCTTATTGAATGGCAGAGTAGGCTCGAGGGTCTAATATTTCTTATATTCTTATGCATTATTTTTCCAGCAAAATCTGGCCCAACATATTTTGTATTTTGCTGATGTGGTTTTCAGAAACATATTCCAAAAAAGTATCCAGTCTCATCAGTATCATCACTTCAACCCCCAATTTTTAATGTTTTGAATTCCTTATTTTATCTTTTTATAGGCAATGTTACTTGTTTTCAGTACACTAAACGGCACAATTTTGCTGCAGAAAATGGCAGGGAGACTGCCTACTTCCATTCTCTATAAATATCCCACTTGACTGGTTACTGAGAAACATCTGTTGGCATCCACAATCGGCTATCTTGTCCCAGTCCCCCACCAGAAGATGCCATGGTGATCGCTTGTTACCCACACCCCATTCTGTGGCTGAGGTCAAGCAGGGCAGCATCATCGCCCCAACCCTCTTCTCAATCTTTCTCGCTGCCATGCTCCACCTCACAGTTGACAAGCTCCCCGCTGGAGTGGAACTAAACTACAGAAGCAGTTCAACCTTCGTCGTCTCCAGGCCAGGTCCAAGACCACCCCAACCTCTGTCGTCGAGCTACAGTACACGGACGATGCCTGCGTCTGTACACACACACACAGAGGCTGAACTCCAGGACATAGTCGACGTATTTACCGAGGCGTATGAAAGCTTGGGCCTTATGCTAAACATCAGTAAGACAAAGGTCCTCCACCAGCCTGTCCTCGCCGTACGGCACTGCCCTCCAGACATCCAGATCCACGGCGCGGCCCTGGACAACTTCCCTTATCCCAGGAGCCTCCTATCAACAAGAGCAGGCATTGACGACGAGATCCAACATCGTCTCCAGTGCACCAGTGCAGCCTTCGGCCACCTGAGGAAAAAAGTGCGTTTGAAGACCAGGTCCTCAAAACTGTCAGCAAGCTCATGGTCTACAGGGCTGTAGTAATACCCGCCCTCCTGTATGGCTCAGAGACATGGACCATGTACAGTAGACATCTCAAGTCGCTGGAGAAATACCACCAGCGATGTCTCCCCAAGATCCTACAAATCCCCTGGGACGACAGACGCACCAACATTAGCGTCCTCATCCAGGGCAACATCCCCAGCATTGACGCACTGACCACACTTGATCAGCTCCGCTGGGCAGGGCCACATTGTCCACATGCCCGACACGAGACTCCCAAAGCAAGCGCTCTACTCGGAACTCCTCCACGGCAAACGAGCCAAAGGCAGGCAGAGGAAATGTTACAAGGACACCCTCAAAGCCTCCCCGATAAAGTGCGACATCCCCACCGACACCTGGGAGTCCCTGGCCGAAGACCGCCCTAAGTGGAGGAAGTGCATCCGGGAGGGGCGCTGAGCACCTCGAGTCTTGTCGTCGAGAGCGTGCAGAAACCAAGCGCGGGCAGCGGAAGGAGCGTGCGGCAAACCAGACTCCCCGCCCTCCCCTTCCCTCAACCACTGTCTGTCCCACCTGTGACAGGGGACTGTGGTTCCCGTATTGGACTGTTCAGCCACCTGAGAACTCAGTTAGAGTGGAAGCAAGTCTTCCTCGATCCCGAGGGACTGCCGATGATGATGATATGATGATGATATGATGATGTGGCTGACACTAGGAACTGAGCAGCAGCTTCCCGGTCCATGGTGCTGAGGGTTGGTTCTGTGATGCTCAAACCAGCACGGTAGATTCTTTCACAAACCAAATGTACCAGATAAGGCTCTTTAATTCCCAGTGTAACAGCAACCGGGGGGTGGGGGACACGCGCCGCTTCACAATGCCATGCAACATGGAAGAGCAGCGCACTGCTCACTATTACTCACAGGACACTCTCCGAATGACCCAGAAGTTGACGCAGATCTCGGCCAGCCAGAGGCAGGCGGCCACCGGCAGCGTGTACTGCGGCTTGAATAAAACCCAGCGCTTCTGCTGCCACAGCTCCCCGAGGTAACTGAGGGCCCGGCTCCGGCCGGAGGGGGCCGCGCGGGCCTTCGACTTCCAACTCGCGCCTTTCAGCATCTCTGCTCCCCATGGGCATGAACCAGAGGGACGGTGAACACGGAGCGACGCCGGGGGCCGGGGGCCGAGAGCCGGAGACCGGGGGCCGGGAGCCGAGAGCCGGAGAGCCGAGGCGCGGCGGCAGCAGCGTTACCCTTTGACCTCTGCCCTCTCACCCGCTCTACCTAGAAACCCTTCCCCCACCTGCACTCGGGGGCCCTGAAGCCCTTTTATTTATAACCCCCCAGTCTCTGACTGACACGAAATGTACAGAGCTCACTTTCGCCGGCGGGTTCAGGCGAACATTGGCCGCCAATCTTCCAGTCGCTTTTTAAAAAAAACGCTCCTTGTGTCAGAATCAATCTTTACCTCGGGCCGGGTTTATTCAATGATGTTTATAATTTGAAATGTTAATGAAAAAGCCCCGGACCATGCTGGGGGCGCCCGGCAGCCCCTGAGGGGAGGGGAGGGGGGGGGGGAGCCACAGCTGGGTGAGAATGTGGGCCCTGTTGGTCCTCGCTGCGGGTTTCCAGCGGACTCGTTTGGCGGCGGCGGCGATTGGCGGAATGTGATTGGCTGGCGCCCAGGTCACGTGGGCTCGGCGGGGCGGGGCGGTACAGGCGGCAGCTTTGTCGGTGCTTTCAAACGTTGCGAGGGGCAACGGGGCCTACACAGCCCCCCCCCCCTGAAGCTCGGCCCGCACCGGCCTCCAATCCAAATGCATACGGTAATGTTGCCCCGCTCTCCGAACAGCAGCGCCGAGTAACTGCGAGGGGGCCGCACACGGCACACGGCAGAGGAAGGGGCTGGAGCAAGGTGCCGGAGCAGACAGGCGGACCTGGGATGATACAACAGGAGAGCAAGAGCCAAGATAGTGTGAGCCGGGATAATTAATGGACCAAAATACAGCCTGCGAGGGGTCTAATACACACTGAGCCGGGGTCAGGGAGGGGAAGGGACCAGATACGACCTGAGCAGGACAACAGAAGACAGGGGATCAGGTACAACGCAAATCAGGAAGCCCAGGATAAGAGCAAAGAAAGAGACCAACACAACCTGAGCTGAGATAATAAGAGAAAGGAACCTGGGCTGGGATATCAACAGAGAAAGGTGATCTGAATCAAGTCCCAAACTGGGAAAGTGATCAAAGCTGAGTTGCACCTTTTCCTCCACTGAAGATCCAAAATGGATCATTTGCCAAATAATAACTCGCAATACAAGGATCAGGATTACTGGGATGAGCGCTACCGCCATGAAGAAACCTTTGAGTGGTTAGGGCCATTTTCCCATTTTGAACATTTGCTGCGGGAGGAGATTCGGAGCAATGAGACCATCCTGATCCTGGGTATGTTTTCAATTCAAAGTTTCAGGTATCCCCCATTGTGCGTTGTTCTGTAAAGTGGTTGTGAGCAAAGCATAAATACAATTTCCTTTGTGACTATGGAGGATTTAAAATTTATGAAAGATTTTAATAGTGTAAATAGGCTGATTGTTTCTATTGGTTGGCAAATGGGTAATAAGGAGGCACAAACTCAATTATTATTAGGATACAATTAGATAATTATTAGAAGGACAATGTGGGAAGATAGAAGAAACCTTTCTTAGAGGGTTATTTGAACATGGAATTTAAAAGGGACTATCATAGGTATCTGAAAAAGACAAGGATACAGAGAAATGGTGGGCAAATGGGATTAGAGAAGATAGCTTTAGTTAAAGAGCTAGCACTGACTTGTGTCTTCATGAAGGAAGACACAAATAACCTTCCGGAAGTACTAGAGGACCGAGGGCCTAGTGAGAAGGAGGAACTGAAGGATATCCTTATTAGGCGGGAAATTGATGGGTTGAAGGTCGATAAATCCCCAGGACCTGATAGTCTGCATCCCATAGTACTTAAGGAAGTGGTCCTAGAAATAGTGGATGCATTGGTGATCATTTTCCAACAGTCTATCGACTCTGGATCAGTTCCTATGGACTGGAGGGTAGCTAATGTAACACCACTTTTTAAAAAGGGAGAAAGAGAGAGGGAGAGAGAGAAAGTGGGTAATTATAGAGCGGTTAGCCTGACATCAGTAGTGGGGAAAATGTTGGAATCAATTATTAAGGATGAAATAGCAGCGCATTTGGAAAACAGTGACAGGATCGGTCCAAGTCAGCATGGGTTTATGAAGGGGAAATCACGCTTGACAAATCTTCTGGAATTCTTTGAGGATGTAACTAGTAGAGTGGACAAGGGAGAACCAGTGGATGAGGTGGATTTGGACTTTCAAAAGGCTTTTGACAAGGTTCCACACAAGAGATTGGTGTGCAAAATCAAAGCACATGGTATTGGGGGTAATATACTGACATGGATAGAGAACTGGTTGGCAGACAGGAAGCAGAGAGTCGGGATAAACGGGTCCTTTTCAGAATGGCAGGCAGTGACTAGTGGAGTGCCGCAGGGCTCAGTGCTGGGACACCAGCTCTTTACAATATACATCAATGATTTAGATGAAGGAATTGAGTGTAATATCTCAAAGTTTGCAGATGTCACTAAACTGGGTGGCGGTGTGAGCTGTGAGGGGGAAGCTAGGAGGCTACAGGGCGACTTGGACAGGTTATGTGAATGGGCAAATGCATGGCAGATGCAGTATAATGTGGATAAATGTGAGGTTATCCACTTTGGGGGCAAAAGCGCGAAGACAGAATATCATCTGAATGGCGGCAGATTAGGAAAAGGGGAGGTGCAACGAGACCTGGCTGTCATGGTTCATCAGTCATTGAAAGTTGCCATACAGGTACAGCAGGCGGTGAAGAAGGCAAATGGTATGTTGGCCTTCATTAGCTAGGGGATTTGAGTATAGGAGCAGGGAGGTCTTACTGCAGTTGTACAGGGCCTTGGTGAGGCCTCACCTGGAATATTGTGTTCAGTTTTGGTCTCCTAATCTGAGGAAGGACGTTCTTGCTATTGAGGGAGTGCAGCGAAGGTTCACCAGACTGATTCCCGTGATGGCTGGACTTGCATATGAGGAGAGATTGGATCAACTGGGCCTTTATACATTGGAGTTTAGAAGGATGAGAGGGGATCTCATAGAATCATGTAAGATTCTGACGGGACGGGACAGGTTAGATGAGGGTAGAATGTTCTCGATGTTGGGGAAGTCCAGAACCAGGGGACATAGTCTTAGGATAAGGGGTAGACCATTTAGGACTGAGATGAGGAGAAACTTCTTCACTCAGAGAGTTGTTAACCTGTGGAATTCCCTGCCGCAGAGAGTTGTTGATGCCAGTTCATTGGATATGTTCAAGAAGGAGTTAGATATGGCTCTTACGGCTAAGGGAATCAAAGAGAAAGCAGGAAAGGGGTACTGAGGGAATGATCAGCCATGATCTTATTGAATGGTGGTGCAGGCTCGAAGGGCCGAATGGCCTACTCCTACACCTATTTTCTATGTTTCTATGTTGAGAGAATGAGCTGTGCTGTAAATATTACGATACTAAATATCACTAACATCAACAACTCTTTATTTTTATAGCGCCTTTAACGTAGTAAAACATCCCAAGGCGCTTCACAGCAGTGTTATAAGACAAAACAGATAAATTTGACACCAAGCCACATAAGAAGAAATTACGGCAGATGACCAAAAGCTTGGTTAAAGTGGTAGGTTTTAAGGAGCATCTTAAAGGAGGGTAGAGAGGTTTAGGGAGGGAGTTTCAGAGCTTAGGGTCCAGACAGCTGAAGGCTCGATGGTTGAACAGTTATAATCAGGGATGCTCAAGAGGGCAGAATTTGAGGAGTGCAGATACCTCCTGGGGTTGTGAAGCAGGAATAGATTACAGAGTTAGGGAGGGGCAAGGCCATGAAGGGATTTGTAAACAAGAATGAGAATTTTGAAATTGAGCCGTTGTTTAACCGGGAGCCAATGTAGGTCAGTGAACATAGGGGTGATGGGTGATCGTGACTTGGTGCGAGTTAGGAAACGGACCGCTGAGTTTTGGATGACCTCAAGTTTACAGTGTAGAATGTGGGAGGCCAGCCAGGAATAGTCAAGTCTAGAGGTAACAAAGGCATGGATGAAGGTTTCAGCAGCAGAAGAACTGAGGCAAGGGCGGAGGCGGGCAATGTTATGGAAGTGGAAGTAGACGGTTTTTGTTATGCTGCGGCTATGTGGCTGGAAGCTCACTTCAGGGTTAAATATGACGCCTAGGTTGCGAACAGCCTGGTTTAGCCTCTGATAGATGCTAGGGAGAGGGATGAAGTCAGTAGTTAGGGTATGCAGTTTGTGTCGGGGTCCGAAGACAATAGCTTCGGTCTTCTCAATATTTAATTGGAGAAAATTTCTGCTCATACAGTACTGGATGTCGGACAAGCAGTCTGACAATTTAGAGACCGTGGAGGTGTTGAGAGAAGTGGTGGTGAGGTAGAGTTGTTTGTCGTCAGCATACATGTGGAAACTAACTCTGTGTTTTCGGATGATATCGCCAAGGGGCAGCATATAGATGAGAAATGGGAAGGGTCCAAGGATAGATCCTTGGGGGACACCAGAGGCAACGCTGCGGGAGTGGGAAGAGAAGCCATTGCAGGAGATTTTGTTACTACGATGAGAGGGATAAGAATGGAAGCAGGCGTGTGCAGTCCCACCCAGCTGGACGATGGTGGAGAGGCGTTGGAGGAGGATGGAGTGGTCAACTGTGTCAAAGGCTGCAGACAGGTCCAGGAGGACGAGGAGGGATAGATTACCTTTGTCACAATCACAAACGATGTCACAAGTAATTTTCACTATATTACAGCCCAGTGCAGTCAGCATGTCTTGGAAGTTGGATGTACACACTAGTCCATTACCAGTCCCAGTCCCACTCCCACGGCCAGACTCCATTGTTTGCCTGTTTCAGTGAATTTCATTAGCTCCATGCGGCTGTGCATGATTGAGGCACAACTTGTTGGGGAAGGGAACGACTGACTTAGTTTTCATGTGGTTGACTCTACTCGATTCTTAGCTTCTATGTGATAATCCAGCAGCATTTACTGTTATAAGAACATAAGAAATAGCAGCAGGAGTAGGCCATTTGGCCCCTCAAGCGTGCTCTGCCATTCAATAACTTCATGGTTGATCTGATCTTGGCCTCAACTCCACTTCCCTGCATGCTCCCCATAATCCTTGACTCTCTTTATCGTTCAAAAATCAGTCTATCTCCACCTTAAATATATTCAATGACTCAGCCTCCACAGCCTCTGGGGCAGAGAATTCCACTGATTCACGACGCTCTGAGAGAAGAAATTCCTCCTCATCTCCGTTTTCAATGGGCGACCCCTTATTCTGGAGCGATGTCCTCTAGTTCCAGATTCTCCCACGAGCGGAAACATCCTCTCTGCATCTACCCTGTCAAGCCCCCTCATAATCTTATACGGTTCAGTAAGATCACCTCTCATTCTTCTAAACTCCAATGAGTAGAGTCCCAACCTGCTCAACCTTTCGTCATAAGACAGCCCCTTCATCTCAGGAATAAACCTCGTGAACCACTGAACTGCCTCCAATGCAAGTATATCCCTTCTTAAATAAGGAGACCAAAACTGTACACAGTACTCCAGGTGTGGTCTCACCAGTAGTATTAGTATTAGGCAGCCGGATAGAAACCTAGAAAATAGGTGCAGGAGTAGGCCATTCGGCCCTTTGAGCCTGCACCGCCATTCAATGAGTTCATGGCTGTACATGCAACTTCAGTACCCCATTCCTGCTTTCTTGCCATACCCCTTGATTCCCCCTAGTAGTAAGGACTACATCTAACTCCTTTTTGAATATATTTAGTGAATTGGCCTCAACAACTTTCTGTGGTAGAGAATTCCACAGGTTCACCACTCTCTGGGTGAAGAAGTTTCTCCTCATCTTGGTCCTAAATGGCTTACCCCTTATCCTTAGACTGTGACCCCTGGTTCTGACTTCCCCAACATTGGGAACATTCTTCCTGCATCTAATCTGTCTAAACCCGTCAGAATTTTAAACGTTTCTATGAGATCCCCTCTCATTCTTCTGAACTCCAGTGAATACAAGCCCAGTTGATCCAGTCTTTCTTGATATGTCAGTCCCGCCATCCCGGGAATCAGTCTGGTGAACCTTCGCTGCACTCCCTCAATAGCAAGAATGTCCTTTCTCAAGTTAGGAGACCAAACCTGTGCACAATACTCCAGGTGTGGCCTCACCAAGGCCCTGTACAACTGTAGTAACACCTCCCTGCCCCTGTACTCAAATCCCCTCGCTATAAAGGCCAACATGCCATTTGCTTTCTTAACCGCCTGCTGTACCTGCATGCCAACCTTCAATGACTGATGTACCATGACACCCATTTCTCGTTGCACCTCCCCTTTTCCTAATCTGTCACCATTCAGATAATAGTCTGTCTCTCTGTTTTTACCACCAAAGTGGACAACCTCACATTTATCCACATTATACTTCATCTGCCACGCATTTGCCCACTCACCTAACCTATCCAAGTCGCTCTGCAGCCTCATAGCATCCTCCTCGCAGCTCACACTGCCACCCAACCATCAGCAAATTTGGAGATACTACATTTAATCCCCTCGTCTAAATCATTAATGTACAATGTAAACAGCTGGGGCCCCAGCACAGAACCTTGCGGCACCCCACTAGTCACTGCCTGCCATTCTGAAAAGTACCCATTTACTCCTACTCTTTGCTTCCTGTCTGACAACCAGTTGTCAATCCACGTCAGCACACTACCCCCAATCCCATGTGCTGTAACTTTGCACATTAATCTCTTGTGTGGGACACCACATCAACTGGTTCTCCCTTGTCCACTCTACTGGAAACATCCTCAAAAAATTCCAGAAGATTTGTCAAGCATGATTTCCCTTTCACAAATCCATGCTGTTCATAGGTTTATATGTAACCTTCAGGGCTGCTGACTGAGGGCCGTGCGGCTTTTTGTCGGCTGGCGTGGACACGATGGGCCAAAATGGCCTCCTTCTGTGCTGTAAATTTCTATGTTTCTAAGTCCCCCATGATTACTGTATTACCCTTGTTACATGCGCCTCTAATTTCCTGATTAATACTTTGCCCTACAATACAACTACTGTTTGGGAGCCTATACACAACTCCCACCAATGGTTTCTGCCCCTTGCTGTTTCTTAGCTCTACTCAAACTGATTCCACTTCTTGATTTTCGGAGCAAAGATCTTTCGGATGACCCGCTTCCACACCAAAAAGGGATGAGTTCACAGGTGTTGCAATGAGGGACCCGACAATCTAGGACCCGAGCTACATACTATAGAGTGGAACAAGCCTGGATTCCTTTAACGTGGCCGGCTGTTGCACTCCAGCCACCACACGGGCTTGACAGAACTAGGTCTTGATCCAGTGGCAAGGGTTAACCAAGACGACTGGAGACCAAGCTCTGCTGCATGGACCTAGTACACACGCATGCTCCTACTATCCATAGATCGCAGTGTGGGCTGGCACATGCTGCCACTGGGCCTTCGCCTCTTCTGGGCCCTGAACATAAGAACATAAGAATTAGGAACAGGAGCAGGCCATCTAGCCCCTCGAGCCTGCTCCGCCATTCAACAAGATCATGGCTGATCTGGCCGTGGACTCAGCTCCACTTACCCGCCCGCTCCCCATAACCCTTAATTCCCTTATTGGTTAAAAATCTATCTATCTGTGATTTGAAATACATTCAATGAACTAGCCTCAACTGCTTCCTTGGGCAGAGAATTCCACAGATTCACAACCTTCTGGGAGAAGAAATTCCTTCTCAACTTGATTTTAAATTGGCTCCCCCGTATTTTGAGGCTGTGCCCCCTAGTTCGAGTCTCCCCGACCAATGGAAACAATCTCTCTGCCTCTATCTTGTCCATCTCTTTCATTATTTTAAATGTTTCTATAAGATCACCCCTCATCCTTCTGAACTCCAACGAGTAAAGACCCAGTCTACTCAAACTATCATCATAAGGTAACCCCCTCATCTCCGGAATCAGCCTAGTGAGTCATCTCTGTACCCCCTCCAAAGCCAGTTTATCCTTCCTTAAGTAAGGTGACCAAAACTGCACGCAGTACTCCAGGTACGGCCTCACCAATACCCTATACAGTTGCAGCAGGACCTCCCTGCTTTTGTACTCCACCCCCTCGCAATGAAGGCCAACATTCCATTCGCCTTCCTGATTACCTGCTGCACCTGCAAACTAACTTTTTGGGATTAAATAGCTCAGTTGGGAGAGCGTTAGACTGAAGATCTAAACGTCCCTGGTTCAATCCCGGGTTTCGGCAATATCTGGTGAGCCCGGCAACCAAATTTTAATTTGATTTTACGTTTTAAAGTTTAATTTGTTTTCATTGCCGGTGCTTTTAGTGTCCCCCTCCCCTTTTATAGGGGGCACTGGGAAAATTTGATTTTAGCGCCCCAAAAAAAACCCAAAAAAATAATAAAAAAAAAAAAAGGGGCCTTGAAAATGTCTGCTGTGTCACCCAGGTCGGGTGGCATGGTATTAATGTTTTATGTTTTGCAGGTAAACTCAAAAGAGTTTCATGCACAAGGACCCCCAGGTCCCTCTGCACCGCAGCATGTTGTAATTTTTCCCCATTCAAATAATATTCCCTTTTTCCTGTTTTTTTTTCCAAGGTGGATGACCTCACATTTTCCGACATTGTATTCCATCTGCCAAAGCTTAGCCCATTCGCTTAACCTATCTAGATCTCTTTGCAGCCTCTCTGTGTCCTCTACACAACCCGCTTTCCCACTAATCTTTGTGTCATCTGCAAATTTTGTTACACTATACTCTGTCCCTTCTTCCAGGTCATCTATGTATATTGTAAACAGTTGTGGTCCCAGCACCGATCCCTGTGGCACACCACTAATCACCGATTTGCAACCCGAAAAGGACCCATTTATCCCGACTCTGCTTTCTGTTAGCCAGCCAATTCTCGATCCATGCTAATACATTTCCTCGGACTCCGCGTACCTTTATCTTCTGCAGTAACCTTTTGTGTGGCATCTTATCGAATGCCTTTTGGAAATCTGAATACACCACATCCATCGGTACACCTCTATCCACCATGCTCGTTATATCCTCAAAGAATTCCAGTAAATTAGTTAAACATGATTTTCCCCTCATGAATCCATGTTGCGTCTGCTTGATTGCACTATTCCTATCTAGATGTCCCGCTATTTCTTCCTTAATGATAGCTTCAAGCATTTTCCCCACTACAGATGTTAAACTAACCGGCCTATAGTTACCTGCCTTTTGTCTGCCCCCTTTTTTAAACAGAGGCGTTACATTAACTGCTTTCCAATCCGATGGTACCTCCTCAGAGTCCAGAGAATTTTGGTAGATTATAACAAATGCATCTGCTATAACTTCCGCCATCTCTTTTAATACCCTGAGATGCATTTCATCAGGAGCAGGGGACTTGTCTACCTTGTGTCCCATTAGCCTGTCCAGCACTACCTCCCTAGTGATAGTGATTGTCTCAAGGTCCTCCCTTCCCACATTCCCGTGACCAGCAATTTTTGGCATGGTTTTTGTGTCTTCCACTGTGAAGACCGAAGCAAAATAATTGTTTACGGTCTCAGCCATTTCCACATTTCCCATTATTAAATCCCCCTTCTCCTCTTCTAAGGGACCAACATTTACTTTAGTCACTCTCTTCCGTTTTATATATCGGTAAAAGCTTTTACTATCCGTTTTTATGTTTTGCATAAGTTTACTTTCGTGATCCATCTTTCCTTTCTTTATTGCTTTCTTAATCATTCTTTGCTGTCGTTTAAAATTTTCCCAATCTTCTAGTTTCCCACTAACCTTGGCCACCTTATATGCATTGGTTTTTAATTTGATACTCTCCTTTATTTCCTTGGTTATCCACGGCTGGTTATCCCTTCTCTTACCGCCCTTATTTTTCACTGGAATATATTTTTGTTGAGTGCTATGAAAGAGCTCCTTAAAAGTCCTCCACTGTTCCTCAATTGTGCCACGGTTTAGTCTGTGTTCCCAGTCTACTTTAGCTAACTCTGCCTTCATCCCACTGTAGTCCCCTTTGTTTAAGCAGAGTACGCTCGTTTGAGACACTACTTCCTCACCCTCAATCTGTATTACAAATTCAACCATACTGTGATCACTCATTCCGAGAGGATCTTTTACTTGGAGATCGTTTATTATTCCTGTCTCATTACACAGGACCAGATCTAAGATAGCTTGCTCCCTTGTAGGTTCTGTTACATACTGTTCTAAGAAACAATCCCGTATGCATTCTATAAATTCCTCCTCCAGGCTACCCCGTGCGATTTGATTTGACCAATCGATATGTAGGTTAAAATTCCCCATAATTACTGCCGTTCCTTTTTCACATGCCTCTATTATTTCCTTGATTATTATTCGCCCCACCGTGAAGTTATTATTTGGGGGCCTATAAACTACGCCCACCAGTGACTTTTTCCCCTTACTATCTCTAATCTCCACCCACAATGATTAAACATTTTGTTCATTCGAGCCAATATCGTCTCTCACAACTGCCCTGATATCATTCTTTATTAACAGAGCTACCCCACCTCCTTTCCCTTCTTGTCTATCCTTCTGAATTGTCAGATACCCCTGTATGTTTAATTCCCAGTCTTGGCCACCCTGCAACCATGTTTCTGTAATGGCCACCAAATCATACCCTCGCCTCTCCTCGGCCCCGATCTCTCACTGCTCCTCTGCCCCAATCAAAAATGGAGCAGTCAGAAACAGGACATCAATTAGTCTCCTCTTATCTTGGAGACATCAAATATCAACACTGTTATTTGAAATATCAAAATTTTAAACTCCAGCAGAAACAAACGCCAACTGACAGAATGGACACAATTCAGTAGGATGTGAATAACAGCAGCAATATCTCTCACCAATAACCTGTACAATTGTAGCTGGACTTCCCTACTTTTATACTTCATCCCCCCTGCAATAAAGGCCAACATTCCATTTGCCTTCCTAATTATTTGCTGTACCTGCATACTAACTTTTTGTGTTTCATGCACAAGGACCCCTAGTTCCCTCTGCCTCACAGCATTTTGTAAGATCTCTTCATTTAAATATTTAAAAAAAAATTTCCTACCAAATTGGATAACCTCACATTTTCCCACATTATACTCCATCTGCCAATTTTTGCCCACTCACTTAGCCTATCTACACCCCTTTGCAGATTCTTTGTGACCTCCTCACAACTTGTTTTGTATCATCAGCAAATTTGGCTACATTACACTCAGTCCCTTCATACAAGCCATTAATATAGATTGTAAATAGTTGAGACACAAGCACTGATCCCTGTGGCACCCCATAGTCACTGTTTGCCAACCTGAAAATGACCCATTTATCCTGACTCTCTGTTTTCTGTTAGTTATCCAATACTTTATCCATGCTTATATATTACCCCCAACCCCGTGAGCTCTTATTGAATGCTTTCTGGAAATCCAAATACACTAGATTTACTGGTTCCACTTTATCCACCCTGCTCGTTACATCCTCAAAGAACTCCAGCAAATTTGTCAAACATGATTTCCCTTTCATAAAACCATGCTGACTCTGCTTGACTGTATTTTGATTTTCTAAATGTCCTGCTAGTACTTCCTTAAATGGACGCCAGCATTTTCACAATGGCAGATGTTCGGCCAACTGGTCTATAGTTTTCTGCTTTCTGTCTCCCATCTTAAATAGGGAAGACATCTCTGACCAAGGCAGGCAGACTGAAATGAGAATGGCTAGTAGCATAGGGAGAAAAGTGAAAAATTAAATATGTTTTGATCACTTTCTGATTAAAAAAGGAAATGGCTAACTTTGGAGGGAGAATACATTGAGGAAATGCATTATTAGAATTGTGGAAGCGAATGCAACTTTACAGCTTTTACACTAGAGGGCACTTGTGCAATTCGGAAAAAAATGTTTTAATTTCTCCCTCTATTATAGGATTTTGTTCTCTTTCTGGGTATCTTTATGTTTTTCATCTCTTTCAGGTCAGTAGCTATCACATATTTTGCTCCATTTAGAAAGAGCAAGATGGCCATTAGTGCCCCACAGTTAAAGGGTATGCGATTCATTGTTGACGAAGAGTATTTAACTCAAAGGTGAAATACTGGTGTACTACCGGCAGGGGTCAATGGCGTATTTATTTACAAACCTTGCCAGAGTTATCTAGTCGTAGTAAAAGGCTATTGTATACCTTGGCATAGATTTTTCAGCAGATGGACATGTACAGTTTTTTTTTTCTGGCAACCTTGTTTCGTTGTCCTAATTCAAGTGTGTGGATTTAACAGAATGGTTCATTAAGCCCAAAAAATGTAACAGCATTTTAGAAGTACTCAGTGGTATATCATGTATATCAATAATCGTGAAATGCAAAATTGCAGGAATGCTGAAGCTTTATAATTGAAGATCCAGACAGCGAAAGTGCTTCAGTGGCCATTTTTCCCAGGACCGCACTATCTTTTAGGCAGTCCCCTGGAGTCGAGGATGACTTGCTTCCACACTAACATGAGTTCCAAGGTGGCTGATGAGTCCAATGCGGGATCTACAGACTCTGTCACAGGTGGGGCAGGTGGTGGTTGAAGGGACGGGTGAGTGGGCTGCTTGGCTTGTTGTACACTCCTTCCGCTGTTTGTACTTGACTTCCACGTGCTCCCGACGAAGAGACTCAAAGTCTTCCCGAATGCTTCTTCTCCATTTTGGGCGGTCTTGGGCCAGGGATTCCCAAGAGTCAGTGGGGATGTTCCATTTTTTTAAGGAGGCTTTGAGGCTATCCTTGAAGCATTTTCTCTGCCCCTCCTGGGGCTCGCTTGCCGTGACGGAGCACGGAGTAAAGTACCTGTTTCGGGAGTCTTGTATCAGGCATGTGGACTATGTGGCCCGCCCATCGGAGCTGATTGAGCGTGGTCAATGTTTCGATGCTGGGGATGTTCGCCTGAGAGAGAACACCGACGTTGAAATGCCTATCCTGCCAATGTATTTGCAGAATTTTGCAGAGGCAGTGTTGGTGGTACTTCAGTGCTTTGAGGTGCCTACTGTATAGTGTCCATGTCTCTGAAGCATAAAGGAGGGCGGAAATCACTACTGCTCTGTAGGCAATGAGCTTGGTGCCAGGTTTGAGATCTTGGTATTCAAATACTCTTTTCCTCAGACGACTGAAGGCTCCACTGGCACACTGAAGGCTGTGTTGGGCTTCATCATTGATGTTGGCCTTTCTGACAGGAGGCTTACAAGGTATAGAAAGTGGTCCATGCTGTCCAAGGTCTTGTCATGGATCTTGATGATCGGAGGGCAGTACTGCGATGTGGGGGCAGGTTGGTAGAGAACCTTTGCCTTACGGATGTTTACTGTAAGGCCCAGACTCTCATACGCTTCAGTGAAGGTGTTAACGATGGCTTTGAGTTCGGCCTCTGAATGTGCCCAAACGCAAGCGTCGTCTGCATACTGGAATTCAATGACCGAGGATGGGACGACTTTGCTACTCGACTGGAGGTGACGGAGGTTGAACAATTTTCCATTTGTTCTGTAGATTAGCTTCACTCCAGTGGGGAGCTTGTTGGAGGGTAGATGAAGCATTTGAGCGAGAAAGATTGAGTAGAGCGTTGGTGCAATGATACAGCCTTGCTTGACCCTGGTCTGCACTTGTATTGGGTCTGTTGTGGATCTGTTGGTAAGGACTATAAGGACTGCATTATATTACTGCCCCCTCTGCCTGTGGCAACTGTTGTGAATTATGTTTGGGTCAGTATGTTTTTTGAATAGAAACTTGATTTGATTGCATTCATTTGAATGTGCAAATGGAATGTTTTAAAAGCACTGCAAGCTACATCAGTTAAGAGGAGGCTCTAGAAATAAATGTCTGAATTTTGTAAAAGAAACAATGATTGAAGTGTTTGCTATAAATTTGTAACAACTGGATTTTTCTCTTTTTGGCACTATTTTCTGTAGAATTCTAGATAAATGAATAAGGTGGAAAACCAATATCCAAAATTTGCATCCCCTAATAGATCTTGTTTATTTTGTGTGTCACATGGAATGTCACCAGAAGCAATAGTTTGATATTCTTGGCAAGCAAAATCCATAGATTTCTAGGCTTAATACTCAAGCTCAATAAAAATCCAGAAGAATTTGACAGTCTGTATATATATTGTGTCCATATTTTAATAGTCTCGAAGTAAAAACCCTGAGGACTGGTAGCACCAGCATTGCAACTTGAGAGTGAAGTGCTGTTAATGAGCTGACCTAGATGTAAGGCTGTCAGCTATCTGAAATCCATATCAAAAGTTTACTTGTGAATAGAAAAGTACAAAATACAATTACGATTTTTTTTTAATTGCCCAGTTCTACTGTCTTCACATCCATCCATTCGTCCTGCTGCAGCATATTTGTTGAAAATGTTCTTCAGTGTTGCCCAGGAACTTTCATGTAAAATGAACATTTTGGGCAGAGCTGTCATTATTCGTACCAGTCAATATTTTGTGTCAGTATATCGCATTAAGGCATTACTTTTTGAGAAGCTCCACCACTGACATTAAGCCACTTTACAGTTATTTACCTAAAGCTGTACTCTGAAAGATAGCTGAAAATGTCTGACGAGGAACATCTATCTGGGTTCAGTTCAGCTCAGATAAGACAAATGAAGTTCCCTCTGATGGCGAATTGGGTTGTGTGAGGGTTAAAATGGAAACGGGCCTAAAGTGTTAGAACCCTCGTTCCCAAAGGGGAATTTTCTAAGAAATACCACCAAAGCTTGAAAGCCATATTGGGTTGTAGCTCCTGGACGGTTGCCCCAAGGAGTGGCCGAGTACGAAAGCAGCAGGTCTAAAACCCTCACAGCCAGACTCATTTTATTTAGTGATTGAAGCAGTTCTTTTATCTTTCCCACACTACAACAGTGACGACACTCCAAAAAATAATTTATTGGCGATAAAGCGCTTTGAGATGTCCGGTGGTCGTGAAAGACACTATTTAAATGCAAGTCTTTTCTTTCTCCTTGGTTTAAGTGACTTGCATAGCTATAGAAAAAGACTTGTGAATTTGTCATAAAACATCGGTTTCTCTCGACCACCTTTTTTAACCCTTTGATCACCTCTACCTGTCTGAGATTAAGTCCCTGCAGTAAACCTTGCTCCCTTGTTACTGACTCAGGCTGAACCTTCTTGCTGACTTCTGATGCTGCATCCTCCAAACACTCGTCTCCAAAATGTAATCATTCTTGTCTATCACTTTGCTAACCTTCACTGGCTACCTGTCCTACCAATGTATTATATTTCTTATCTTTGTCTTCAAATCTCTCCATGGCCTTGCCCACTCTATCTCTGCAATGACCTACAGCCTTATTATCTCCTCCTGCACCCTTCAGTTTTCCGACTTTGGCCTTTTATGCATCCCCTCTCTTTGCCCCACCTTTCAGTTGCCTTGACATCTCTCTCTGGAAGTCCCTCCCAAAACACTTGCACCTCCACACCTCTCTCACCTTCTTTAAAATCCTCTCAAAACCCACCTGTTTGACCAGGATTTTCATGCTCCTCTCTCCCTCTCTGGCTCAGTGTATATTGCTCTAACCTTTTCCATTTGTGAAGCACTTTTGGACATTTTTATGTTAAAAGTGCAATATAAATGCAAATTGTTGTTTGTTGCATTCTTAACACAATACTTCTCTGATATATTGGTATGTGGAGATCAGTCAAGTGGCAGCACAAGTTTTTACTTGATTTCCACAAAGGGAATAAGAGTAGGTTAACTGATTTCTGTTACTCTTAGTGTGAACATCCACTCAACTGAGGCCTGTATTTTTCTGTGTAGATTTGAAATAAAACTTTGTCATTAATTTATTTTAGTAAACTCACTTTTTTCTTTTACATTACATCAGAGTAGGATCTTCAACTCTATGCTGGTGTCAGCTGTGGCTCAGTTGGTGGAACTCCTGGTTTTAGAAACATAGAAACATAGAAAATAGGTGCAGAAGTAGGCCATTCGGCCCTTCTAGCCTGCGCTGCCATTCAATGAGTTCATGGCTGAACATGCAACTTCAGTACCCCATTCCTGCTTTCTCGCCATACCCCTTGATCCCCCTAGTAGTAAGGACTACGTCTAACTCCTTTTTGAATATATTTAGTGAATTGGCCTCAACAACTTTCTGTGGTAGAGAATTCCACAGGTTCACCACTCTCTGGGTGAAGAAGTTTCTCCTCATCTCGATCCTAAATGGCTTACCCCTTATCCTTAGACTGTGACCCCTGGTTCTGGACTTCCCCAACATTGGGAACATTCTTCCTGCATCCAACCTGTCTAAACCCGTCAGAATTTTAAACATTTTTATGACATCCCCTCTCTTTCTTCTGAACTCCAGTGAATACAAGCCCAGTTGATCCAGTCTTTCTTGATATGTCAGTCCCGCCATCCTGGGAATCAGTCTGGTGAACCTTCGCTGCACTCCCTCAATAGCAAGAATGTCCTTCCTCAAGTTAGGAGACCAAAACTGTACACAATACTCCAGGTGTGGCCTCACCAAGGCCCTGTACAACTGTAGTAACACCTCCCTGCCCCTGTACTCAAATCCCCTCGCTATGAAGGCCAACATGCCATTTGCTTTCTTAACCGCCTGCTGTACCTGCATGCCAACCTTCAATGACTGATGTACCATGACACCCAAGTCTCGTTGCACCTCCCCTTTTCCTAATCTGTCACCATTCAGATATTAGTCTGCCTCTCTGTTTTTACCACCAAAGTGGATAACTTCACATTTATCTACATTATACTTCATCTGCCATGCATTTGTCCACTCACCTAACCTATCCAAGTCACTCTGCAGCCTCATAGCATCCTCCTCGCAGCTCACACTGCCACCCAACTTGGTGTCTTCCGCAAATTTGGAGATACTACATTTAATCCCCTTATCGAAATCATTAATGTACAATGTAAACAGCTGGGGCCCCAGCACAGAACCTTGCGATACCCCACTAGTCACTGTCTGCCATTCTGAAAAGTACCCATTTACTCCTACTCTTTGCTTCCTGTCTGCCAACCAGTTCTCAATCCACGTCAGCACACTACCACCAATCCCATGTGCTTTAACTTTGCACACTAATCTCTTGTGTGGGACCTTGTCGAAAGCCTTCTGAAAGTCCAAATACACCACATCAACTGGTTCTCCCATATCCACTTTCCTGGAAACATCCTCAAAAAATTCCAGAAGATTTGTCAAGCATGATTTCCCTTTCATAAATCCATGCTGACTTGGACCTATCATGTCGCCTCTTTCCAAATGCACTGCTATGACATCCTTAATAATTGATTCCATCATTTTACCCACTACTGAGGTCAGGCTGACTGGTCTATAATTCCCTGTTTTCTCTCTCCCTCCTTTTTTAAAAAGTGGGGTTACATTAGCTACCCTCCACTCCATAGGAACTGATCCAGAGTCAATGGAATGTTGGAAAATGACTGTCACTGCAGCCGCTATTTCCAAGGCCACCTTCTTAAGTACTCTGGGATGCAGTCCATCAGGCCCTGGGGATTTATCGGCCTTCAATCCCATCAATTTCCCCAACACAATTTCCCGACTAAAAAGATTTCCCTTAGTTCCTCCTTCTTACTAGACCCTCTAACCCCTCTTATATCAGAAAGGTTGTTTGTGTCCTCCTTAGTGAATACCGAACCAAAGTACTTGTTCAATTGGTCAGCCATTTCTTTGTTCCCCGTTATGACTTCCCCTGATTCTGACTGCAGGGGACCTATGTTTGTCTTTACTAACCTTTTTCTCTTTACACATCTATAGAAGCTTTTGCAGTCCGTCTTAATGTTCCCTGCAAGCTTCCTCTCATACTCTATTTTCCCTGCGCTAATCAAACCCTTTGTCCTCCTCTGCTGAGTTCTAAATTTCTCCCAGTCCCCGGTTCGCTGCTATTTCTGGCCAATTTGTATGCCACTCCCTTGGCTTTAATACTATCCCTGATTTCCCTTGATAGCCACGGTTGAGCCACCTTCCCTTTTTTATTTTTACGCCAGACAGGGATGTACAATTGTTGTAGTTCATCCATGCGGCCTCTAAATGTCTGCCATTGCCCATCCACTGTCAACCCCTTAAGTTTCATTCACCAATCTATCCTAGCCAATTCACGCCTCATACCTTCAAAGTTACCCTTCTTTAAGTTCTGGACCATGGTCTCTGAATTAACTGTTTCGTTCTCCATCCTAATGTAGAATTCCACCATATTATGGTCACTCTTCCCCAAGGGGTCTCGCACAACGAGATTGCTAATTAATCCTCTCTCGTTACACAACACCCAGTCTAAGATGGCCTCCCCCCTAGTTGGTTCCTCGACATATTGGTCTAGAAAACCATCCCTTATGCACTCCAGGAAATCCTCCTCCACCGTATTGCTTCCAGCTTGGTTAGCCCAATCTATATGCATATTAAAGTCACCCATGATAACTGCTGCACCTTTATTGCATGCACCCCTAATTTCCTGTTTGATGCCCTCCCCAACATCACTACTACTGTTTGGAGGTCTGTACACAACTCCCACTAATGCTTTTTGCCCTTTGGTGTTCTGCAACTCTACCCATATAGATTCCACATCATCCAAGCTAATGTCCTTCCTAACTATTGCATTAATCTCCCCTTTTTAACCAGCAATGCTACCCTACCTCCTTTTCCTTTTGTTCTATCCTTCCTGAATGTTGAATACCCTTGGATGTTGAGTTCGCAGCCCTGATCATCCTGGAGCCACATCTCTGTAATCCCAATCACATCATATCTGTTAACATCTATTTGCACAGTTAATTCATCCACCTTATTACGGATACTCCTTGCATTAAGACACAAAGCCTTCAGGCTTGTTTTTTTAACACCCTTTGTCCTTTTAGAATTATGATGTAGTGTGGCCCTTTTGAGTCAGAAGGTTATGGGTTCAAATCCCACTCCAGAGATTTGAGCATGTAATCTAGGCTGATACTTCAGTGCAGTACTGAGGGAGTGCTGGAGTTTTCATCATCGGATGAGACATCAAACTGAGGCGCGTCTGCCCTCTTGGGTTGATGTAAAAGATCTCACAGCACTATTTGAAGAAGAGCAGGCGAATTCTCCCGGTGTCCTGGCCAACACCTAAAACAGATTATCTGGTCATTTAATTCAATTTTGTTTGTGGGAGCTTGTGCACGATTTTCTTTACCTGGAAAATAGGAATCAAATCTTCCTGAATCAGAGAAAAATTCCTTAAGTATTCCCTCTGTGCCTATGAAGGAATATTGACTACTCATGTAAGCTTAATTTGTAATTCTGCTGGACATCTTTTGACCTCAGGCTGGGTTCATTGTTCTGGAATAATGTTTAAATCTAGCCCAATTTCTGTCAGCTCTTTCCAAATATGGTTCCAGTCTTGAAAGGCAAAGATGGTTCAGTGAAGGTCTTTAACCTTTAGTAATGGATCGACTCTGTATCCAGGAAACCCACCCTTTAAAAGCATATAAACCTAGAATCTCCTGGAATGTTTTTATGTAACTACATTGTTAGAATGCTGCTTTTTCCGAGGAATTTGCGTGTAACTGATTCACGCTAGTTGTGTGCCGAAACCTGGTTACGCACAAATTTCCTCAATTGTTTGTGCTACTCCCAAATTACATCCGCCGGAACTCCACTTAGCTTAACATAGCTCCATGTCTCATACAAAAGAACAGAGAATGCTAGTTTCCTGCATTGATGCCAGTTTTGAATGGGCATAAATTTATGGCCAAAGGTTTAGGTGCAGCATATCCTGCAGTTGCTATTATTGGTGTTTTACAGCCTTTTGGCAAAGTAATGTATTTCTCCTTACTGAGACCTGCACTGTATATTCTATAAACAGTGGGCCACCCCGCCCTGTGTGAGAACATCTCTGCAGGTCGGGGCTTCAAAAAGAGCTGGAGCATGCCACTGAAGATTCCAGCGTGAGCTGACACAAATATGCGACGGCTTCGAGGTGGTCGACTGGGTGATGTCATCATGACCCAGGTCGCCGTTTGGAGCGTGTCAGGAACATCGGCTGGACCCTGGCACAGCAGAGGAGCGGGAAAGTCGTGGTGGACTTGCGATGAGTTATTGGGGCTGAGATTTGGTGGGTGATCGCGGCGGAGGTTCTGCGAATGTTTGGTGCGGAGGTGCAGCGAGTAGTGTTGTGGCGGAGGAGCGGAGAGAAATCGTGGCGGAAGTGCGGCAAATGAGGGTACGGGGCCCAGAAGATGCTGCCCACACTGCGATATGTGTGCGCACTCGGTCCGTGTCGCAGAGCAGGTCTCCAGTCGTCCTGGTTAACCCTTGCCACTGGATAAAGGCCTAGCTCTGTAAAGCCCGAGTAGTGGCTGATGTACCACAGTCACCACACGTTAAAAAAATCCACGCACAGGCATCTTCCACCCCTCAGTTGGAGATCAGGACTGGAACATCGGGTCCTTCATTGAAACATCTGTGAACTCATGTGGAAGCAAGTCACCCGCGTTCGAGGGACCGCCTATAATGATGATGATAATATTCTATATATTTGAATGCTTCTTTATGACATCCAGCTCTGTTACATTAGAAAAAGAAAAGCTTCCACGGTTTTATTTTCTTAAACGTGCTGTGCTGTTCCACGATTTCCACGGGGCCCGATTCTTTCCGCTAATTTCCACTGGTTTTTCCATTCTGACGTACACTAATAATAGTCTCAGAAAATTTCGGCATAATTGTCTGTCCGTGAGATCGGTGTAATTTTGGTATAAGTTGGATCAAGGAAATTCTGGCCCACAGTGGCAGATGAAAGAGATTTATTTTGTGGCATTAGTGTGATAATTTTTTATCCATTAATTGTGAAATTCTGACAGCCATGAATTAATTGCAACATTTGTTGACTGAAGCTTGAAACTCAACTTAATTCGACAGTCATTTCAGCTTTTCATGCTAACTCGTAGGCTCTGAAGCCAACTGGAGTCCCCCAGCTGCTGGCCTATTTGAGGTAGCTTATTCATCTCAAATACGGGCGATTGAGCAACTGTGTAAGGCAAACTTAATTATAGAAACATAGAAAATAGGTGCAGGAGCAGGCCATTCGGCCCTTCGTGTCTGCACCACCATTCAATAAGATCATGGCTGATCATTCAACCTCAGTACCCCTTACCTGCTTTCTCTCCATACCCCTTGGTCCCCTTGGCCGTAAGGGCCATATCTAACTCCCTTTTGAATATATCTAACGAACTGACCTCAACAACTTTCTGTGGTGGAAAATTCTACAGGTTAACCATTCTCTGAGTGAAGAAGTTTCTCCTCATCTCAGTCCTAAATGGCTTACCCCTTATTCTTAGACTGTGACCCCTGGTTCTGGAACTCCATAGCAACGGGAACATTCTTCCTGCATCTAACCTGTCCAATCCCGTCAGAATTTTATATGTTTCTATGAGATCCCCTCTCATTCTTCTAAACTCCAGTGGATACAAGCCCAGTTGATCCAGTCTCTCCTCATATGTCAGTCCTGCCATCCCGGGAATCAATCTGGTGAACCTTCGCTGTACTCCCTCAATAGCAATAACGTCCTTCCTCAGATTAGGGGACCAAAACTGAACACAATATTTCAGGTGTGGTCTCACCAAGGCTCTGTACAACTACAGCAAGACCTCCCTGTTCCTATACTCAAATCCTCTAACAATGAAGGCCAACATACCATTTGCCGCCTTCACCACCTGCTGTACCTGCATGCCAACCTTCAATGACTGATGTACCATGACACCCAGGTCTCGTTGCACCTCCCCTTTTCCTAATCTGTCGCCATTCAGATAATATTCTGTCTTCCTGTTTTTGCCACAAAAGTGGATAACCTCACATTTATCCACATTATACTTCATCTGCCATGCATTTGCCCACTCACCTAACCTGTCCAAGTCACCCTCCAGTCTCTTAGCATCCTCCTCACAGTTCACAATGCCACCCAGCTTAGTGTCATCTGCAAACTTGGAGATATTACATTCAATTCCTTCATCTAAATCATTGAAGTGTATTGTAAATAGCTGGGGTCCCAGCACTGAGCCCTGCGGCACCCCACTGGTCACTGCCCGCCATTCTGAAAAGGACCCGTTTATTCCGACTCTCTGCCAACCAGTTATCTATCCACGTCAATACATTAGTTCCAATACCATGTGCTTTAATTTTGCACACCAATCTCTTGTGTGGGACCTTGTCAAAAGCCTTTTGACAGTCCAAATACACCACATCCACTGGTTCTCCCTTATCCACTCTACTAGTTACATCCTCAAAAAATTCTAGAAGATTTGTCAAGCATGTATCCATGCTTATATTATTTATGAACACCATCACATGAGTTAAGGCTAAATTAGGAGACCAGTGCAGTTTTGGGCATTGGGTGAGGAGACTATTAAGGGTCAGGAATCTGATGAAATGTGAGAGCTTTTAAAGAAAGAACGAGAAACCTTGCACGTATATACAGGTACCACGTCTGAAATCCGGCAATCTCGGGACCAAGACCGTGCAGGTTTTCGCATTTTTCCAGATTTCGAACTTCACTGTTGGCGCTCCTCGTCAATTCACCAATCCTCACCACCTGCCGATTCCCTCCGCTCCTCCCTTTCACCAATTCTCGCCGCCCACGGACCCCCGGCGCTGCAGTTTTTACTGGTTTCCTCGTTCCTCGCTGCCTGATGTCGCCATCTTGGCCGCCTCAAAAATGTCCAGTTTTCGGACAATTCCGATTTTCGGACAGCTGGTTTGAGGCTCTGTACCTGTAGCATCTTTCAGGATGTCCCAAAGAACCTTATAGCCAGTGTAGAACTTATGAAGTGTAGTCACTGTTGTAATGTAGGGAAATGCAGCTGCCAATTTGCACACAGCAAGATTCCACTAACAGCAATCAGATAAATGACTAGATAATCTGTTTGTGATGTTGTTTGAGGGATAAATGTTGGCCAGGACACTGGGAGAACTCCCCTGCTCTTTGAATAGTGCCAAGGGATCTTTTAAGTACACAAGTGGGTAAACGAGGCCTTGGTTTAAATTTCCATCCAAAAGACACCTCTGACAGTGCAGCACTCCTTCAGTATTTCACTTTATTGTCAGCCTAGATTGCCTTCATTATACCAGATGGCACAGTACTTTGGTGCCCCATCAAACTTAATCACTTGCATCTTATTTTTTTCTTTCACTTTAATGGGGTTTATTACAAACACAAAAGAATTTCAGCAGTCTTGACTCTCCAGGTGCACCTGGCCGGCATATAATTCCTTAAGGCGTCTGAAGTTTTCAATTTTAGAAGTTGTTTCGGCCCAACTACCACCTTTCCTTCTGAGTCATGCAGCTAGTGTGAATACTGTACAGAGCTCCATTAGCTTCTACTGTGTTGCTAAATTTGCCACAGGCCACTGTACAGAAAGAGCTGTCACAGTTGTGCCACATTTTTGTATATCTGTAATTGGTGGTACTGCCATTAAGTGCCTGCCTGAATATGGTAGATTATGACAGTAATTGGAGAAGAAGTAGCTTCAATGGTGATATTATCGCACTGTGATAAATTGTGTATCAGACTGGAGTTTGATACCTCTGGTTTATCTTACTTCATTTATCACAGCACCGGTTATATAAATTCAATTAATCAACACAGCTAGAGGAAGTCTCACAGAATGACACTATCTTCCTTTTTATTTTAAGTGCCTTCTGAAACATAAACACTGATTTTGTACTGTACCTGCAGTAATTGGATTGCAGTGCTTCCTCAGTAGCCTTATTTACTGTAGGAAAAATTGTGTGCAATTTCAACATATTTATGTAGTACGATTCATGGCAATTAACGACTAGAAAGAAATTGGAATATGTTGGATACTGCAATAGTTGCTGTGTGGAGGTGAATAATACAATATTCAGGCCTTGAGGACAGATTTAATATTTTTTTTGTTAGTGAATTAAAAGGGAAAATCCACCACATCTGCATTTACTGAATCTAAATGTGTGATTACCAATTGGGAGAGAATTTTTATAAAAGTTATGTTGCCAAAACATTTTTGTTATTGCAACTCTTCTGTTGCTGTGTAATTTTTGCCTCTGTTGTGATAGTTTCCTGTTCAGTGTAGTTGGCTATCTGACTGATGCATATGCACTATTTCAGTTTGTTGCAGTTTGTCAAAAATACATTGAGAAAATGTCTACAGTGCAAATTTTGATTAAGTGCATGTAGAATTTTGTGAGGATTGAATCTAAAGTTAATTAAAACCAACAGTACATGAGCTATTTCAGGAACCCGGCTCATGCACAGATGCTAAATGTTCCAAGGAGGTTTGACTCTATGGTTAGTTAGATTTGCAGTAGTAGTCTCGTTGCCCGACAAATTAGATATCCCTATGTCCTAACAGAAAATAGATACAAATGAAATATTGAACATAAATATTTTAAATTGATATTAGCCACAGACAGCTAGCAAATATGGAGCTTAACGTGCAGAATTATCACAACGGAACAATTTCCTACTGTCCATGTACGTAGGAACAGGAGTAAGCCATTTAGTCCCTCGAGCCTGTTCCACCATTATCGAGGCTGATTTGCGACCCAACTCCATATACCCGCATTTACCCCATATCCCTTAATAACTTTGGTTAACAAAAATCTATCAACCTCAGATTCAAAGTTAACAATTAATCTAGCATCAATTGCTCTTTGTGGAAGAAAGTTCCTAACCTCTACCACCCTTTGTGTGTAGAAGTGTTTCCTAATTTCACTTCTGAAAGGTCTGGGTCTAATTTTTAGGCTATGCCCCCTAGTCCTAGACTCCCCAACCAGCAGAAATAGTTTCTCTCTATCTACCCTATCTGTTCCCTTAATATCTTGAAAATCAAATCACCCTATAACTTTCTAAATTCCAGACAATACAACTCTAGTTTGTGTAATTTCTCCTCGTAATTGAACCCTTGGAGTCCGGGTATCATTCTGGACTCCCTCCAAGGCCACTTTATCCTCCCTAAGGTATGGTGCCCAGAACTGCTGGGTTTTGTATAGCTGCAGCTTAACTTCTAGCCCCTTGTATTCCAGCCTACTATAATAATAACTTTTGTGATTTTCTGTACCTATTCATGACATTTTAGTGATCTATATACTTGGACCTCCACTGTTTTAGCTTTTCACTATTTAGAAAGCATCCTGTTCTATCCTTTTTCGGTCCAAAGTGGATGACCTCACACTTGCCTACATTGAAATCCATTTGCTTCAGTTTTGCCCATTCACTTAATCTATTGATATCTCTTTGTAATTTTGTTCCTCCATCTACACTGCTTACAATGCCACCTATCTTTGTACCATCGGCAAATTTGGATATGTGGCATTCTATCTCATCATCTAAGTCATTAATAAATACAGTAAATAGTTGAGGCTCCAACACAGATTCCTGCAGGGGACCACTAATCACATAGTCAATTATAGTACCTGCCCATTATCTCCTGTCGCTTAGCCAATTTCCTAACCAGGTCTACAATTTGTCTTCAATTCCATGGGCTTCAACCTTCATTAACAGTCTCTTATGAGGGACTTTATCTAAGATCATAGAAAATTACAGCACAAAAGGAAGCCATTTCAGCCCATCATATCTACGCTGGCCAACAAAGAGCTATCCAGCCTAATCCCACTTTCTAGTTCTTGGTTTGTAGCCCTATAGGTTACAACACTTCAAGTACACATCCAAGTATTTTTTTAAATGTGAGGGTTTGTGCCTCTACCACCCTTTCAGGCAGTGAGTTCCAGATCCCCACCACCCTCTGGGTGAAGAAATTTCCCTTCAAATCCCCTCTAAACCTTCTACCAATTACTTTAAATCCCTATCTATGCCCCCTGGTTATTGACCCCTCTGCTGAGGGAAATAGATCCGTCCTATCCACTCTAGCTAGGCCCCTCATAATGTTATCCACCTCTGTATGGTCTCTCCTCAGCCTTCTCTGTTCCAAAGAAAACAAACCCAGCCTATCCAATCTTTCTTCATAGCTAAAATTTGCCAGTTCAGACAACATCCTCGTGAATCTCCTCTGTACCCTCTCCAGTGCAATCACATCTTTCCTGTAATATAGATACCAGAACTGCACACAATACTCTAGCTGTGGCCTAACTAGTGTTTTATACAGTTCAAGCAAAACCTCCCTGCTCTTGGATTCTATGCCTCGGCTAATACAGACAAGCATTCCTATGCTTTCTTAACCACCTTATCTACCTGGCCTGCTACCTTCAGGGATCTGTGGACATGCACTCCAAGGTCCTTTTGTTCCTCTACACTTCTCAGTGTCCTACTATTTAATGTGTATCCCCTTGCCTTGTTAGCCCTCCCCAAATGCATTACCTCACACTTCTCCGGATTAAATTCCATTTGCCACTGTTCTGCCCACCTGACCAGTTCATTGATATCGTCCTGCAGTCTACAGCTTTCTTCTTCATTATCAACCACACAGCCAATTTTAGTATCATCTGCAAACTTCTTAATCATACTCCCTATATTCAAGTCTAAATCATTGATATATACCACAAAAAGCAAGGGACCTAGTACTGAGCCCTGCGGACCCCCACTGGAAACAGCTTTTGAGTCACAAAAACACCCATTAACCATTACCCTTTTCTTCCTGCTTCTGAGCCAATTTTGGATCCAATTAGTTACTTTGTCGTGGATTCCATGGGCTTTTACTTTCGTGAGCAGTCTGCCATGTAGGACCTTATCAAAAGCCTTGCTAAAATCCATATACACGACATCTATCGCACTACCCTGATCGACCCTCCTTGTTACCTCCTCAAAAGATTCAATCAAGTTAGTCAGACACGACTTGCGGTCACTCACTCCAACCTACCTCCCTCTGAACTTACAGCGCTGCGCTCGCCCAGATCCAACCCCAACCTTGTCATTAAACCTGCTGACAAGGGTGGTGCAGTTGTTGTTTGGCAAACCGACCTCTACCTTGCAGAGGCTGATCGCTAACTCTCTGACACCTCCTCCTACCTCCCCCTGCATCGTGATCCCACTATTGAACATCAAGCCATAATTTCCCAGACCGTCACTGACCTCACCTCCTCTGGAGATCTTCCCTCCACAGCCACCAACCTCACATAGTTCCCCAATCCCGCACAGCCCACTTCTACCTCTTTCCCAAGATCCACAAACAGGACTGCCCCAGTAGACCCATCGTTTCAGCCTGCTCTTGCCCCACTGAACTTATTTCCTCCTATCTCAACTCATTTTTTCTCCCCTGGTCCACTCTTCCCACCTACATCCGTGACTCATCCGATGCCCTCCGTCACTTTAACAGTTTCCAGTTTCCTGGCCCCAACCGTCTCCTTTTCACCATGGATGTACAATCTCTCTACACTTCCATCCCCCACCAGGATGGCCTGAGGGCGCTCCGCTTCTTCCTCGAGCAGATGCCCAACCAGTCCCCATCCCCCACCCTCCTCCGCCTGGCTGAACTTGTTCTCACATTGAACAACTTCTCCTTTAACTCCACTCACTTTCTCCAAATTAAAGATGTTGCTATGGGAACCCACATGGGTCCTAGATATGACTGCCTTTTTGTAGGATATGTGGAACATTCTTTGTTGCCGTCCTACTTGGGTCCCCTCCCTCACCTCTTTTTCTGGTATATTGATGACTGTATCAATGCCGTTTCCTGCTCTCGCCCTGAACTTGAAAATTTTATTCACTTTGCATCCAATTTCTGCCCTTCCCTCACCTTCCCATGGTCTATCCGGATCCGACTCTTCCCTTCCCTTCCTCGACTTCTCTGTCTCCATCTCTGGGGATAGACTTATCCACTATAAGCCCACAGCTCCCTGGACTACACTTCCTCCCACCCCGCATCCTGTAAGGACTCCATTCCATTCTCCCAGCTTCTCCATCTCCGTCGCATCTGCTCTGACGACGCCACCTTTCACACTAGTGCCTCTGACATGTCTTCCTTTTTCCTCCGGCGAGGATTCCCCTCGCCGTGGTTAACGTGGCCTCTCGACCGTGTCTGTTCTATTTCCCGCACCTCTGCTCTCACCCCTTCCCCTCCCTCTCAGAACCACGACAGGGTTCCCCTTGTTCTCACCTTTTACCCCACCAGCCTCCAGGTTTAACGGATCATCCACCGCCATTTCCGCCACCTCCAGCGTGATGCCACCACCAATCACAACTTCCCCCTCCCGTCCCCTCTCAGCATTCCGAAGGGACTGCTTCCTCCGCGACACCCTAGTCCATTCTGCAGTCACCCCCTCCCCTTCCCACGACACCTTCCCATGCAAGTGCAGGAGATGCCACACCTACCCTTTTACCTCCTCCCTTCCCACTATCCAGAGCCCCAAATACTCCTTCCAGATGAAACAGCGATTTACTTGTACTTTCAATTTAGTATACTGTATTTGCTGCTCACAATGTGGTCTCCTCTACATAGATTGGATGACCGCTGTGCGGAACATCTCCGTTCAGTCCGCAAGTGTGACCCTGAGCTTCATTTTCATTCTCCACTCCACTCCCACTCTGATCTCTCCGTCCTCGGTCTCCTACACTGTTCCAACGAAGCTCAACGTAAGCTCGAGGAACAGCAACTCATCTTTCGTTTAGGCACATTACAGCCTTCTGGACTCAACATCGAGATCAACAATTTCAGAGCGTAACCCCTGCCAATCTTTGACTCACTCCTCCCTGAGCCTATGATTTTTTTTATTCTGCTTGTCTCCAATGGCAGCTGATCATTATTCTGCCATTCACACCCTAACTTGACTAATGTTTTTCTAACTCTTGATATTACCATTTCAATTCGGCCCATCATCCCTTTTGTGTCTCTAATCTCTCCTGCCTGCCACCCTATCACAGACCTTCCCATTTGTTCTTTCTTCCCCTCCCCCTTTCAGTGTTTCTTAAGAATGTGTTCTTTTTGAACACTCTCCAGTTCTGATGAAGGGTCGTCGACCTGAAACGTTAACTCTGTTTTTCTCTCCACAGATGCTGCCTGACCCACTGAGATTTCCAGCATTTTCTGGTTTTATTTCAGATTCCAGCATCCGCTGTATTTTGCTTTTGTGTTGTTGTGGTCAGAAACGACCTTCTGTTAACAAATCCATGCTGACTGTCCTTGATTAATCTGTGTCTTTCTAAATGAAGATTTATCCTGTCCCTCAGAATTTTTTCCAATAATTTTCCCACCACCAAGGTTAGGCTGACTGGCCTGTAATTACTCGTATATCCATTTCTGCCTTTTTAAACAAAGGTACCATGTTTGCAGTTCTCCAGTCCTCCTGTAGCCAGAGAGGATTGGAAAATGATGGTCAGAGCCTCTGCTATTTCTTCCCTTGCTTCTCTTAACAGCCCGAGATACATTTCATCCGGGCCTGGGGATATCCACTTTCAAAGCTGCTAAACTCCTTAATACTTCTTCTCTCTCCATGTTTATTTCATCTAATATTTCACACTCCTACTCCCTGATTTCATGGTCTCTAATAGGCCCTACTCTTTCTTTAGTTATCCTCTTGCTCGTAATGTATTTATAAAACATCTTTGGCTTTCCTTGATTTAACATGCCAAGATTTTTTCATGCTCTCTCTTTGCTTTCCAAATTCCTTTTTAATTTCACCCCTGCACCTTCTATACTCCTCTAGAATTCCTGCAGTATTGAGCCCTCGGTATCTGTCATACAGCATCATTTTATTTGAAAGACCTAAGCATTTTCTAATCAGAATTAATATCGTTCAGTTTCTACAAACGTTAGTCAGGAAGGGACCAGTTTGCTGTTTATCACTATCTTTATCATACTCCAGTCACCTTATCCACATACCTTAGGTGATTTCCATACTACTGGTTACTAAGGTATGTGGCATGTAACTAATTAACATTGCTGTAGTTTATACCAAATTTAAATAATTTTTACTAATTTTAAATTGTGACATTACCTACTCTTCTCAAACATTCCTGTGAGCAACTTAAAAGCTGAGAGATGTTCACTGCTTTGCAAATATTGTGCACAGCTATACAAAAGCAAAATACAGCCGATGCTGAAATCTGAAATAAAAACAGAAAATGCTGGAAATACTCAGCAGGTCAGGCAGCGTCTGTGGAGAGAGAAACAGAGTTAACGTTTCAGGTCGTCAGAACTTGTGCATCACTATACATGTATTAAGACCAAGTTTAATTACTGAGGCACCCACAGCTTAGATAAGTGACACGTGTTTACTACTACTTCAAGCTAATTTTGATGCTTGAACATGCTGTCTTTGGAGTAATGTAGTTGGGTTATGTCATCTTCAATGTAGTGGGCATGATTAAGAAGTTTGCAGATGATACAAAAATTGGCCGTGTGGTTGATAGTGAGGAAGAAAGCTGTAGCCTGCAGGAAGATAGCGATGGACTGGTCAGATGGGCAGAACAGTGGCAAATGGAATTCAGTTCAGAGAAGTGTGAGGTAATGCAATTGGCCGGGGGAGGGACAAGGGAATTCATTAAAAAATGGTCGGATACTCAGAAGTGTAGAGGAAGGTAGCAGGACAGGTAAATAAGGTGTTAAGAAGGCATATGGAATATTTTCCTTTATTAGCTGAGGCATAGAATATAAGAGCAGGGAGGTTATGCTTGAACTGTATAAAACACTGGTTAGGCCACAGCTAGAATACTGTGCACCAGTTCTGGTCACTACAGGAAATATGTGATTGCACTGGAGAGGGTACAGAGGAGATTTATGAAGATGTTGCAAGGACTGCAGAATTTTAGCTATGAGAAAAGATTGAATTGGCTGCAGTTGTTTTCTTTGGAACAGAGGAGGCTGAGGGGAAATTTAATTGAGGTGTAAAAAGAGGGGTCTAGATAGAGTGGATAGGAAAGACCTTTTTCTCTTCGCAGAGAGGTCAAGTAATTTAAAGTAATTGGTAAAAGGATTAGAGGGGAGTTGAGAATTGTTTTCACCCAGAGGGTGGTGGGGGTCTGGAACTCACTGCCTGAAAGGGTGGTAGAGGCAGAAACCCTCACCACATTTAAAATGTACTTGGATATGCACTTGAAGTGCTGTAACTTACAAGGCTACGGACCAGGAGCTAGAAAGTGGGATTAGGCCGGCACAGACACAATGGGCCAAATGGCCTCCTCTGTGACGTAACTTTATATCATTCACATTTGCAATGCAGCTTAGCAATAGGTCGGCTGAGTTTCTTATCCTTAGGAGGAACAGTGGGAACAGGAGTAAGGTTGATTAACTCACTACTTCCCCATTTTTCTATTCTATGCTGCAGTTATGTAATCTGTCTCAAGTGATCTTCCTGAAACTGCAGAACAATAATGGACAGGTGGTCTACTCTTCAAGTTGAAGTAGACGTCTGTGTGAAACTCAACAGAGACAAATTATGTATTATCATTAATTTTTGATTACATGCGAAACCTCACTTTTCTGTAAATAATTTAATATATTTATATTTATTTTCTTCGCTTCTCTCCAGGATGGGCTGACTTCTTTTCTTTTGGTGATGTAATTCTGTTGTTGCCCCTTGCCCCATATATCTCACTCAAGTGGACTTTACTCATATGCTCTTCTCAACAATGCATGGTGATTGAGCAGTTGACCCTAGAGGGCATCATTGCTGAGTCTAGTTCTTCCCTTATTCAACATTCTCGTATGTGCCTTTCCTGCAGGAATTGCTTGATAGAGATCAGAAAGAACGAACTGCATTTATATAGCTCATTTCATGACCTCAGGACATCCCAAAGCGCTTATCAGCAAGTGAAGTACTTTTGAAGTGTAGTCACTGTTGTAATGTAGGAAATGGAAACCCTGGCTGATTTTTCCCCTCCCTAACTAAGGCTAAGAAGCAACGGTCAAAATTATCTTCCTGATCCCTGAAGATAATTGATTGAAATGGCCAGGTCATCAATTTATATACAATTTAATGAAAGAAAGTAAAACAAGGTGATATTAAAGCTCTAAGTCATAAGGTTGTGCATTCAAGCCTTACTAGGTTGGCACTTCATTGCAATACTGAGGGAGTGCTGCATTGTCAGCAGTGTTTCCCTTCGAATGAGATGATAAACTGAGATCCCATCTCCCTGTTTGGGTGGACATAAAAGATCCTGGGGCAACATTTAAAGAGAGTGAATGAGTTCTTCCGGTCATTTATCCTTTTGCTGTTGGGGAAATTTGAGCCCAAGATTTCACAAAGAGTTGCCCCGTTTCTTTTTTAAGTTGCTTTTTTTGGAGTAACTTAAAACTCGCAAATTTCCCCATTTAACTTGCTCCAGTGTAAGTCAGTTAGGTTTTTTTCTAGTTTAATTTGTTCTCTCCAAAAGGAAGCGTGACAAGCCACTTGCGCCTCTTCTGGCCATAGAAGCAAATTAAGCCAGCTGAAAGTTACTCCAAACTAATTTGCATTTCACGACCGCCACTGGGACCCGTGATCTCGGGAGGTGTGAACCCATGGAATGTTGCCGAGGAGCTCATGGAGGTTTCTGGCGGTGTGATGCACTGTACTATCGACTGATCCATATCGCGGGCAGCATTCTCCCATGAACACATTTCCATGGACCCCTCCTCCCCCCACCCGCCTTGGTCTGGAGTGCACGCATCTGGATCCTCTGGTGGATCTTCAGGATGTTGAGGAGTTTCTTCGTCTTCTGCAAAATACAACAGAACAGTCAAATGGTTATCAGCACAGGAGGGGGCAGGATGGGTGGCATGAGTCGTCTGACGCATAGCAGGCCAGTCCACAGGTTGATTTGAAGGACGACTATGCATTTTAATGACTCACCCTCACCCTCGCGTGTGGATCCAGCTTGTGCAGAGCTGATTTTTTTTCTGCTGGTGTGACTTAGCAAGGCAGCAACCCTCTGTTCCAGGGGTGACAGTTGGTGCAGATTTGGCGGACCTCCTCCTGTTCTAAGTCTTTACCTTTTGTTGTGGGCCAATTTCTTCTGCAAAGATGAAAATATTAATTTTCAGACATGGTGCGTTTCTGATGGGTGGGACACATACAGATGCTCACATTTTCAATTGCAATTCAATTTAAAAATGAAGATATTACCTACACTCACTACTTGACCAACGTCCTGCAGTTTCTTCTTGCACTGGCTTCCAGATCTTGCGGTATTGACTCCTGCAGAGTATCCTCCTGCAACTAGGTTCCATCTTCTTCTCATTTCCTTGGGTGAAACTTTTGACGGACCACTCTTGCTGATATCCAGCTCCAGCCATTTCTCCTCAATGACAGTCACTAGTTTCTCCACTTCCTCATGGAGGAAATTCTTTGTTCGTGTTGTACGCTCTTGCGCCATTCGTCTATTGGACTCACACTCAGGTAATGTTCAAAAATCACACTTCTCACCTTTCTTCCACCTATCCAGCACTCCTTTCCACTCCCTCAGTCACACAAAAAACAATATTTAAACCTTACCTTTATATATGCTCCATTACCAATGATACTGATGACGCTCTCCCTTTAAGTGGCCAATTGCCAAGCTTCCTGTTGCACTGCGCATACACGCACGCTGAAACGTCTATTGTGCATGCTCAAACAGACATGTGTCCCCCTGCCGGCACTCCAGAAGACGTTGGGCCCAAGCCCCGCCCCCCTGCCAGTGTGGCCGAGGCTCCGCCTCCCCACCCCCAGGCTCTGCAGCGCCACGCCGATGGATCCGGACGTCAAGGGAGCAGCTAAAGTGGAAGGTAAGTTTTTGGCAGCTTTTCTTGGCTTAGAAAGTCGGCGTGTCACCCCTAACTGCGCCGCTCTAGGCGGGCTGGGGAAATTTGGGCCCCTTGTGTGTAAATTGTCTACCACATTTGCTTACATGACAACACTTCAAAAGAAGTAATTAATTGGCTGTGAGGCGTTTTGGAATGTTCTGAAGATGTGAAGGGGGCATATATAAATGCAAATTCTTTCCTTCTAATTAAAACTTTTCCTGTATTCTGTTTCTCTAATGATCAGGTTTCTATGCAATCCAATCCTTTGAAGATTTTGCACAGTTCTTCTTGGGCTTTTTCAACTAAACTAAGCTGATTGTTTTTGATCTTTTAACGTCTCATTTGTTTATTATCTGCAGTTCCATAGAGTTTGCAGATTTTTAAAGCAGTTACAATCCACAAAATTCAAGCAAGATTTAAATATATTCAGGAAGAACACTGATTTCAAAACATGTTTATTTTCTACTATCCTTTAGTCTCTGACAAGTGGGAACCTATCCAGCAGAGCAGGTCTCCAGTCGTCCTAATTAACCCGTGCCACTGGATAAAGGCCTAGCTCTGTCAAGCCCGTGTGGTGGCTGATGTGCAACGGTCACCACACGTTAAAAAAAATCCCCGCACAGTTATCTTCCACCCCTTCAATTGGAGTTCAGGACTGGCACATCGGGTCCTTCATTGAAACATCTGTGGAAGCAAGTCATCCTCGTTCGAGGGACCGCCTATGATGATGGTGATGGGTAAACACAGCTGAGTCACACAGATGAGTAAAGTTCCAGTCTTGATTCCTGGTGTTTGCTGAGTTAGCTAATCTGAGGCAGGCAGGGTATTTGTGGCAGTCTCCGCAATCTGCTCAATCAAGTGAAGCAGAGAAAGTGTACATTTCTAGTCATTGGGGAGCTGGAGGGTTAGGGGTGATGCACAGGAATGGGCTCACATGCGATATCTCCCAATGCCATCACTCATTGTTTTTTTATTAATATATGAAGAGTGACTACTTGGGTAGGGTACTGGAGGGCAGCTGTTTAGAAACTCATGCACAGTACATGCCCAAATTTCCAATATTGTGAGACTATCGACAGACTACAAAGTTAATAAATTATGCTTAATATAATCATCTTACCATTTTCTTTTCAGAAAATCAATAGAATGCAGACTGGTGTCTTTCACAGCTTCAAGAGGCCCCGGAGTGCTTCATGGCCAATTGAGTACTTTTGGAGTGTCGTCATTGCTGTAGAAACATTGGCCCCAAGTTTCCACATGATTTGCTCCTGATTTTTAGGAGCAACTGGTGTAGAACGGAGTATCTTAGAAATCGGAATTCTCGACATTTAGTTTGCTCCAGTTCTAGTCAGTTAGAACAGTTTCACTTTGGAACAGAATTTTTTTTTCAAAAGGGGGCGTGTACGGCCACTTACGCCTGATTTCAAAGTTTCGTGAGTGAAAACATACTCCAAACTAACTTAGAATGGAGTAAGTGAAGATTTTTGTACGCTCGAAAAAACCTTGTCTACACTTTAGAAAATCAGGCGTAGGTTACAAATTAGGCGTAGGGAATGGTGGGGGGGGGGGGGCAAGGGAAGTCATTAAATTCTACAATCAATCCTTAGTTATACTTATACAAATATTATACAAATAAATCCAACCTGAATAAAAATTTGTAAGCAAAGAAAAGATTAAATAAACCATGTTCCTACCTGTGTGAAAATGCTTCAGGCAGGCCTTTCATGTTGGAGACAGGCAGCGGTGTGGCGTCAGTGTCTCGACGGCAGCGGCAGCAAGCAGCCTTCGAGCTGAGCTGCAGTGCTTGAGGCAGGCCTTCATTCTCTTCGTGGCTGGCCGCGAAGAAGCAGCACCAGACGATCCGAGGCTATTCGGCCATGAGATATCAGCGGCGTCAGTGGCTGGCCGGCAGCCGAAGAATCAGCGGACCGATGTGAGGCCATTCGGCCATGAGATAGCAGCGGCGTCAGTGGCTGGCCGGCAGCCGAAGATACAGCAGCGGACGGACGTGAGGCCATTCGGCCATAGGATATCAGCGGCGTCAGTGGCTGGCCGGCAGCCGAAGATACAGCAGCAGCCTTCGAGCTGTGAGGGGGACTGAGGCCATTTGGACAGGGAGAGGCAGCCACATCGACAGTTTTATATTTAAATTTGCAGAATGGGTGCTGCATTGTCAACACCACGGATTATTGCAAAGTTGAATTGGCACTCTTTTATTTCTCCAAACACACAGTCCTTAATTTGCATGCACCAATGCAGCACCGGTTCTGCAAGTTTAGCAGTGAAAAGCTGAACTCACTGATTTCAGCAGGTGATTTATTCAGCAGTGCTGCTAAAAGCACTCCCTCACACACACAAATATCAAAAAAAATTAAATTACAAGCCTTTGCAGGGGTGCAAGAAACAAATCTTCACTTTTTCTGCAGTATTTAAAAAAATGGCCGAGTGCCAATGTTTGTGTGAGACTGCGCGTGCGCGCACGCTCCAACGCGCACGCGCAGGGTTGCCGGCACCACGAAGGCTAATTTAAATTGTACCCGCCCCCTGCTACTTAGAAAATCGGCGCGAGTGTTAGGCTCCGCCCCCTGCTGCGAAGAGCGTGCCGCGCCAAGCAGACATCGAGCTCCAAGGAGCTTGAGAATATCGGACTTTTTTTTAGGTGCAGTTTTCGGCGCAAAAAACAGGCGCCCAGCTCGGAGGTGCGCCGTTTTCGCCGCGGGACGAAACTTGGGGCCATAGAAACATAGAAAATAGGTGCAGGAGTAGGCCATTCGGCCCTTCGAGCCTGCACCGCTATTCAATAAAATCATGGCTGATCATTCCCTCAGTACCCCTTTCCTGCTTTCTCTCCATACCCCTTGATCCCTTTAGCCGTAAGGGCCATATCTAACTCCCTCTTGAATATATCCAATGAACTGGCATCAACAACTCTCTGTGGCAGGGAATTCCACAGGTTAACAACTCTCTGTGAGTGAAGAAGTTTCTCCTCATCTCAGTCCTAAATGTCCTACCCCTTATCCTAAGACTGTGTCCCCTGGTTCTGGACTTTCCCAACATCGGGAACAATCTACCCACATCTAACCTGTCCCGTCCTGTCAAAATCTTACATGATTCTATGTGATCCCCTCTCATCCTTCTAAATTCCAATGTATAAAGGTCCAGTTGATCCAGTCTCTCCTCATATGTCAGTCCAGCCATCCCGGGAATCAGTCTCGTAAACCTTTGCTACACTCCCTCAATAGCAAGAACGTCCTTCCTCAGATTAGAAAACCAAAACTGAACACAATATTCCAGGTGAGGCCTCACCAAGGTCCTGTACAACTGCAGTAAGACCACCCTGCTCCAATAATCAAATCCTCTCGCTAAGAAGGCCAACATACCATTTGCCTCCTTCACCGCCTGCTGTACCTGTATGCCAACTTTCAATGACTGATGAACCATGACACCCAGGTCTCGTTGCACCTCCCATTTTCCTAATCTGCCACCATTCAGATAACATTCTGTCTTCGCGTTTTTGCCACCAAAGTGGATAACCTCACATTTATCCACATTATACTGCATCTGCCATGCATTTGCCCACTCACCTAACCTGTCCAAGTCACCCTGCAGCCTCTTGGCGTCCTCCTCACAGCTCACACCGCCATCCAGTTTAGTATCATCTGCAAACTTGGAGATATTACACTCAATTGCTTCATCCAAATCATTGATGTATATTGTAAATAGCTGGGGTCCCAACACTGAGCCCTGTGACACTCCACTAGTCACTGCCTGCCATTCTGAAAAGGACCCGTTTATCCCGACTCTCTGCTTCCTGTCTGCCAACCAGTTCTCTATCCACGTCAGTATATTACCCCCAATACCATGTGCTTTGATTTTGCACACCAATCTCTTGTGTGGGACCTTGTCAAAAGCCTTTTGAAAATCCAAATACACCACATCCACTGGTTCTCCCTTGTCCACTCTACTAGTTACATCCTCAAAAAATTCCAGAAGATTTGTCAAGCATGACTTCCCCTTCATAAATCCATGCTGACTTGGACCGATCCTGTCACTGCTTTCCAAATGCGCTGCTATTTCATCCTTAATAATTGATTCCAACATTTTCCCCACCACTGATATCAGGCTAACCTGTCTATAATTACCCGTTTACTCTCTCCCTCCCTTTTTAAAAAGTGGTGTTACATTAGCTACCCTCCAGTCCATAGGAACTGATCCAGAATCGATAGACTGTTGGAAAATGATCACCAATGCATCCACTATTTCTATGGCCACTTCCTTAAGTACTCTGGGATGCAGACTATCAGGCCCTGGGGATTATCGGCCTTCAATCCCATCAATTTCCCTAACACAATTTCCCGCCTAATAAGGATATCCTTCAGTTCCTCCTTCTCACTAGACCCTCGGTCCCCTAGTATTTCCGGAAGGTTATTTGTGTATTCCTTCGTGAAGACAGAACCAAAGTATTTGTTCAGTTGGTCTGCCATTTTTTTGTTCCCCATTATAAATTCACCTGAATCCAACTGCAAGGGACCTACGTTTGTCTTCACTAATCTTTTTCTCTTCATATATCCATAAAAGCTTTTGCAGTCAGTTTTTATGTTCCCGGCAAGCTTCTTCTCGTACTCTATTTTCCCCCTTTAAATTAAACCCTTTGTCCTCCTCTGCTGAATTCTAAATTTCTCCCAGTCCTCAGGTTTGCTGCTTTTTCTGGTCAATTTATATGCCTCTTCATTGGATTTAACACTATCCTTAATTTCCCTTGTTAGCCACAGTTGAGCCACCTTCCCCGTTTTATTTTTACTCCAGACAGGGATGTACAATTGCTGAAGTACATCCATGTTTGCCATTGCCTATCTACCGTTAACTCTCAGTATCATTTGTCAGTCTATTCTAGCCAATTCACGCCTCAAATCATCGATGTTACCTTTCCTTAAGTTCAGGACCCTAGTTTCTGAATTAACTGTGTCGCTCTCCATTCTAATAAAGAATTCTACCATGTTATGGTCACTCTTCCCCAAGGAGTCTCGCACAACAAGATTGCTAATTAGTCCTTTCTCATTACACATCACCCAGTCTAGGATGGCCAGCTCCCTGGTTGGTTCCTCGACATATTGGTCTCGAAAACCATCCCTAATACACTCCAGGAAATCCTCCTCCACTGCATTGCTGCCAATCAATATGTAGATTAAAGTCACCCATGATAACTGCTGTACCTTTATTGCATGCATCCTTAATTTCTTGTTTGATGCTGTCCCCAACCTTACTACCACTGCTTGGTGGTCTGTAATTACTGTCTATTGCAGAGTTGTTTTATTTTTTGCATTGTATCAATGCCAAAACTGCAATGTAATTGGGGTCCAGAGTTGCTGAACTAACAGCACACTGGATTTGGCAAGTGGCAAGAGACTACCTCAAGGAAGTCGTCTCACCCACATTGACTTTTAAATGTTAATAAAGTGCTAACAATCTTACTCTACGTCGGTATTAAAGATTTAACTAGCTAGCCCAAACAAAAACATATTTCCGCTCCCCTGCCATTATACACACTAACCTGAGCAGATAGTGTCGGGAAATGTGGCGGCTCAATTACACACAGCAACGTCCCACAAACAGCATCTTCTTCCGGTGATGTTGGTTCAGAGATAAATGTTGGACAGGACAATTTCTCTGCTCTTCAATAGTGAAATTGAATCTTTTACATCCATCTGAGAGCACAGATGGGAGCCTTGGTTTGGCATCGCATCTGAAGGATTGCACCTCTAGCAGTGCAGCACACCCTCAGTATTGCACTGAATGGAGGCCAATTCACTAAATATATTCAAAAAAGGAGTTAGATGTAGTCCTTAATACTAGGGGGATCAAGGGATATGGCGAGAAAGCAGGAATGGGGTACTGAGGTTGCATGTTCAGCCATGAACTCATTGAATGGCGGTGCAGGCTTGAAGGGCCGAATGGCCTACTCCTGCACCTATTTTCTATGTTTCTATTACTACCCAGCTGATAGGGTGCACAGCCACTATTCTTCAGCGATGTCACTGTTGTTAAACTATATGTTGGAGAATATGAGAGAAAATCCTAAAAACACCACCAAAAATAAAATTACGCTTATTAAAACTCATCACTGTTCATGCACTGGTTGTGAATATCTTGATTTTGTAAAAAAAAAATGTTTTTCACACATATATCTTCTTTGAGTTCTGTAGTATAGTCACCCCAATGAGGTAAAAAATACAGAATTTTTTGGATTGAGATCCAGGTTAGCTTGATACAATACAACTGTTGTTCTTAGCTGAAATTAATTCTGATAGCAACCCTATTTCATTACTCCTTGCAATGCAAAATATCCTGCTTAAATTCAAATTCCACGAGATCAATATTTGTAGACCAAGATCAAATCTCTAAACTTGTTTCACATGTTAGAGAGGTTAATGTATTTGTTAATTCATGATGTGAATGCAATCTTCACCCGTGTCTGAGGCAGATGCATTTCTTAATTCCTTGGAGATTTTTGGTTGAAGTCTGTGGTGATATTTAGCAAAATCTGCTGGATAGTTTTCCCACACTTGTCTCAGTGGTTCCTCATCAATAAAAATCAATATCTTTAATGCCAATAATCATATAAGTATTCAAATATTAATTTGATAAACAATTTTGTGCAGTATCAAATTTATACATATTCATTTTTCCATTACCATTGGAATTGATACATTAAGAACATATGATGGTACAGGACCAGAAAAGAAGTGTGCATCCATGGATGTTCTTCTTTATCCAATAAACTAAGATCTTCATGATTATAACCTGTCAATCAGTCAAAATAGCTAACTAACAATTAATTGAACTGAATGGGTGCCTGCAGATTTCAGACATGCTTGTGTTAAAGGGTGAAATTCAACTTGGATAAGGGTGCAAACAGGGCAGTAGTGGGTAAATTGCCGTTACACACCCATCTGATTTTTCTCTCTGTTGAAGTCATGGGTTGTATAACAGGCAGCCAATACCTGTTTTGTACCCCAGTCCATGCTGAATTTTACCCCTACTGTTTAAGGGACTTACATAGGAAAGTACATGAACAGAAAAGACTCAGTAGTCCATCTGGCATGTTCAACTGCCTCCACTACCTCCCTGGGTAGACCATTCCAGACGTTCACTAACCTCTGTGTAACGTAGATTAATCTGAACTGTGTGTGCAATTTCCCTTTTCTCAGCGTGAGTAAGTGGCAATATTAAACATAATATCAGGGTTCAATTCATCTATACCCGCAGAATCTTGAATGTTTGAATAATATTTATCCTAAGACTTTTCCTATACTGTAGTAAATTGTGTTAGGTTCTTCAATATGTCTTCATAGCTCGCATTCCTTAAACTAGGTATCCGTTTAGTTTCCCTTTACTGCACTGATTCCAATTCCTAAAAGTCCTTGTAGTATGGGGATTAGAATTGCACATAGTACTCCATGTGTGGCCATACCAGTGCCTTATATGGACTTGATAGGGCTCAATTTCTGCCACCATTCTGCGCTGTTTTTTTGGCGTCCGCTGTTTTTTTTGGAGCAAACTAAAATCTCCAAGTTTCGGCAAACATTCTGCGCCATCGTAAACTAGTCACCGCTGATTTTTTTAGTTCCAGATTTTTTTACGTCACTGCTGGAGCCCCAGCCGTGCTATTTCTGGCCATTTAAATAACGTTGTCCAACTACAATTTGTTTCAAAAACAGCACAGTGCACCCTTCTGAAAAACCTTACCTAACTTAAGAAAATCAGCGTAGAAGATTGAGTTCCACATCATGGTTTAGCAGCGGGGGGGGGGGGGGGTGGCATTCGGCCCGGGATAGGAGCAGGACAGGGGGCCATTTGGGCCGGGATAGGAGCAGGACGGGGGGCCATTTGGGCCGGGATAGGAGCAGGACGGGGGGCCATTTGGGCCGGGATAGGAGCAGGACGGGGGGCCATTTGGGCCGGGATAGGAGCAGGACGGGGGGCCATTTGGGCCGGGATAGGAGCAGGACGGGGGGGGGGGGGGGGGGTGGCATTCGGCCCGGGATAGGAGCAGGACGGGGGGCCATTTGGGCCGGGATAGGAGCAGCATCGGAGGGCGGGGTGGCCATTCGGCCCGGGATAGGAGCGGCACCGGGCTCTACAATTGCTTATGTCTTGTGTATGTTTCACTTTCCAGCCTCAGCCCTTCAGTGTGTCCCTCGTTACCCTGGCAACCTCAGTTTTTGGCGCAGACCTTAAGCCCCACCCACAGAGCTTAAGGACAATCTGCGCCCCTTCAAAATGAAAGTTTATTCTGGCGAAACTTGTAACTTTTTGTTTGGCGCAGTCGGCCACTAAAAAATCGGCTGTAACTCTACAACTGCACAAAAAATCGGCAATGTGGAAAATTGAGCCCAATGACCTCTTGGGATTTGTGCAGCATTCTTCTCTGATACATCCCAAGATATGGGTAATTATCCTTATTCCTGCTGCACAGTGAGATTTTGGTTTCAATAAATTATTCCCAATATCCAATTGCTTGAACCCCTATCCCACCTCCCAAATTTGCTGTCATTTTAGCTTGTTTCTGTCTCCAGCTCCAAATCATTTATTGTGAATAGTAATGATAACTGAAATGTGCATGTAATGAGGCCAGAAGACAATCTTTGATAATTGGTCAATAGTCTAGTCCGAGGCTTAGGGTGGAGCTTTAAGTACACAAAGGGAAAGTGAAACTAATAGAAATGTAAGGGGGCAAAACTTTAAAACAATAATAACCGTGCTCGTTGATATTATTAACTAATATTTTAGCGTGTTCATATGACCATTCTTCAGTCTGTTATTTTAATAAAGGTGCTAAGCAATGGTCTTCATATCGGCAGGAAAATTGACAATTAAAAAAAAATTCAAGTAAGTTCTTGCTAAGACTTTTTCTCTACAAAAAGGGGGAGTACTTGGGGGGGGGGGGGGAAAGTATCCTTCGTAGATGTTTTATATGGGACAGCAGGAGTTTGAAGTATTGAAATCTATGACTTGAGGTGCATTTCTATTTTAAATAGCTGGTAGGAGCAACAGTGAGCAGAATCGGTGCTTCCTGGTAAGATTAGAATGAAATCTCAATTTACTCAACCCACTTTATACTTATTTTTATTTATGATTTCCAGAATTTGCAGTTTTCCTCTTTATTTTGCTTTCTAGTGATTGGTTCAACAGCAACATTGTCAAAGGCTTTGGATTAGATTGCCTGCTCACCCTGTTAGCCATTGAATTGCATTTGGCAGATGATGATCTAAGAAAAGGAAAAGAATGAAATAATGAGAAGCCCTATGACACAATATTTGTTGTTGATTGACCAGTACTTCTTAAATTTGATTTCAAACAGCAAGTGAATGAGAAAAGGAACCCCAATATAAGCTGACACCTGTTTTGCCTGAAATTTGTCTTGGGAGAATGAGTAAAAGTAGTCTGTCAAGTTTGCTTTTGTCCCCTTGAATAAATACATTTCATTTGTGCTGCGTAATAGTGATTTGTTCATGCAACTTCTGTTAAAGTAAGCTATTTCTGGAGCACTTCCCAGTAATTTCAATCCTTTATCAACCTCTGCTTTGGAATCTTTTTTTTAAACCTTGAGTTTGTGTAAGCTGTGGTTCTTGCTGTGCACATTGAATGTCAGAGTCTGCTGGAACTGGGCAGGTGAAACTAAATATAACAATTACAGTTTTCAACAGCTGACGTAAGAGCTGATTCAGAAGTGTTTGTAAAATTATTCTCATTCTTCCTCCTCCCCCCACTTCATGTTCTCTCAATAGGCATGTTGATGTGTGTAATACAGATTGAAAGCTTTATTTTGTGAGATGCTCCTCAGTATCTTCTACTGACATATGGTGGATGGAGTGTTATAATTAAAATTGTTAGCGACATACTTGATTGCCAAGTTTTTGAGCATGGATTTTGTCATAGGAACGTGGTAACAGGAGTAGACCATTCAGTCCCATTAATCTGTTCCACCATTTTATTAGATCATCACTGATCTGCACCTCAACTCCATTTACCCACCTTTTCCCCATACCCCTTGATGCCCTTGCCGAACAAAAATCTATCAATCTCATTCAAGAATATTTCAATTGATCCAGCATCCACAGCCTTTTGAAGGAGAGAGTTACACTACTCTTCGTGTGAAAAAAATACTTCCTGATTTCATTCCTAAATAGCCTAGTTTGAATTTTGTTTATCTACAATAGCAAAATACTGCGGATGCTGGATTCTGAAATAAAAACAAAATGCTGGAAACACTCAGCAGGTCAGGCAGCATCTGTGAAGAGAGAAACAGAATTAACGTTTCAGGTCTGTGACACTTTGCCAGAAGTAGAAAAAGTTAGAGATGTAACAGATTTTAACCAGGTGCAGAGGCAGGGAAAGGGAGGGGTGGAAAGAACAAAAGGGACAATCTGTGATAGGATGGCACCTCATCTTTCAATTAGACACTTTGCAACCTTCTGGATTCAACATCGAGTTCAACAATTTCAGAGCGTAACCTCTGCCCCTAATTTTTCAGACGGCAGCTGTTGATGATTCTGCCATTCCCATTTGTAGCATTTAATCATTCCTGCCTTCCATCCTATCACAGACAGATTGAGGCAGACTTCATTTTAATATTTAATATTTTTGGATGAGAATCCTTCACGAAAACCTGCATGGCTGTGCAGGAGATATCTTGCATTGGTGACATTTGCAATCACCAAACATCCCCCAAAACATTAACTGGTTATTCATCTCAGTGCTGTTTGTGGGATCTTGTTGTAAGGAAATTGATTGTTATATTGTCTACATAGTAACAACGACTACATGTCAAAAGTATTTAATTGGGTATGAAACTCTTTGGGACATCCTGCTGCGCTATATGCTTGCCCTTCCTTCATTTAAAAGGAAAGGTAATTAACTCCATGAGTTAGCACTATTGATTCATGGAGTTTTTCCTCATTTTTCATTTTTTATAAAACATTAAAATGAACAAAGGCATTCCAAAATACTCAGCAGAGACTTGCATGGGGGATTGGGTGGAGCAACAGGCAGTCCACAGTCAATCATTAGAAAGACTGTGAAGACTAGCCGCAATGTTTTGAAGCAGGGCATCTCACTTGCCTAATATCAATTTTGAGTGCACGTTATATTCAGCATTGAAGATAATGGACTTAATCAGGAAATTACTATAAAAACATATGTTGATTGTAAAACAAGCAAGACCAGTATATTGTTCTATGGATAAATATGTACTAGTGATTGCATGGAACAATGATGCAGCATTATCCTTCCCTTTAGTAAATTCACAAACATGAATTCCAATTACTAAGGATTGTTTTCATATAAGAACAGAAGAACATAAGAAATAGGAACAGGAGTCGGCCATACAGCCCCTCGAGCCTGCTCCGCCATTCAATAAGGTCATGGCTGATCTGATCATGGACTCAGCTCCATTTCCCCGCCCACTCCCCATAACACCTTATCACCTTATTGTTTAAGAAACTGTCTATTTCTGTATTAAATTTATTCAATGTCCCAGGTTCCACAGCTCTCTGAGGCAGTGAGTTCCACAGATTTACAACCTTCTGAGAGAAAAAATTTCTCCTCATCTCTGTTTTAAATGGGCGGCCCCTTATTCTAAGATCATGCCCTCTAGTTCTAGTCTCCCCCATCAGTGGAAACATCCTCCCTGCCAATATGTCAATTACAGTTTTATTTTACTTAAATAGCATCAGTCACATGGATAGATTACCAGCTGATGTAATTGAAAATAATTTAAATATTTTCTTTCTCTAATTACTGTGAATCTTTTTCAGCTGTTCACACTACCTAACTAACCCCAAATTGATCATTTTCATTGATGTTTTTTCTGCCATTTTTAGTGTTTCTTTAAAAATAATTTATATGTTGATGCTGCATTATTATTAGTGCTGAATAATTTTCAGTTTTTTTTACAAGCGTCAGGATCTAGCTAGTACCCAGTAGTTTTTGACATTTTGACAAATTGATACAATTTGACACGTATCTTTTATAAATATTCATATTTCTCTTGTTCTCCTTGAGAATATTCTTGACCATGTCTGCAATTTCAAAATAATCAACTAGTTCATTTCTAATGAAGAAATTTGATAGAATTTTGTATATTTTCCTCATAATGCTTTGAAAAACATTCAGATATTATACAACTGAAATAAATGACTGTGACTGGGAGTTGCCAGGGAAATGCAGTACTGAGCAGGAATTGGAAAAGTCCTCGATAAAGTTAACAGAAACTGTGATGTTAATTTAAAAGATCTCTGCCATTGAGCAATAAAAGAAACGGCTGTGTCTAGTTATCTTTTGTTTGTGGCAGAATGATTTTCCTTTTCAACAATTCTGAAAACAATTAACTGCAATTTTTCAGATTATGTTGTGATTGCCATCTGTAAGGAATGGTGCAGCTCAAGAGCAGTGATTTAGAAGCTATTTGTTTTCACTGATTACATGGAGAAGTTTAATCCCATATTGCAGACATTTTTGGCTGATTACCTTGTGTGCTTAGTTTGAAATGCTCTGTTGCTGTCATGATATCACGTGTTCTGTCTCTGTGGACAATGATGTACCTTTGTGCCTGTGATGAGTGGTGTATCAAACACTGACTAGCAGTAACTACTGCACTGTATAATAATCTTTCACTCAAAAATGATGAGCAGCAGCATCCAAGTAACTCCACAACTACCTTACTATAATTCTGACTTTACAAGAGGCTAATTATGTATTTTATAGATTGTTACTGGAGGTTATTTTACTCATATTTCGATTTGGTAAGCGGTAGATAGTTTTCTGCTAAATAAACATCACAGTTTCTGTTAACTTTAGCGAGGATCACTTTCCCAATTCCTGCTCAGTACTGCATTTCCTTGATTATGTTTAAAAATTGTTAGTATGAAATCTCTGCAAGAAGCAGGTGAATTCTATTCATGTACATGACGTGCACCTATAGTAAGGTTACATATCAGGTGTAGATGTTTAAAATCCATCAAATTGCCTGTGACTTCTATCCTACAGTTTTAACTATATAGTTCAACAACCAATTGAGTTTATTGATTGCTATTTGGATGTGTTTAGTGTCAAGTCCACCCAGACTCTCAAAATCACTTTCAGTTTCATCCTCGGCTTTATCAAACTATTCATACAGTATATCTGTCAGCTATTTTTCCTTCTCAAGTGTTGCACTTTGCACTTGTCAGCATCAAATCCCATTAGAAAATGTATTCGTTTGAGAAAGCGAGAGAGACCGTTTAGGTCAGATAGAGACTATGGTGTGCGTGTGTCTTCATTTAATGTTACTTTAATTTTTGGAGGAAAAAACTAGAATTTTGAAGCCAACTAATTATCTCAACTTGTATTTTGTTCACCATTTGAAAAGGTGAATGCTAATCGCAGTTGGATAGGGATTCTAATTTCCAGCACCTTTGAGTCAGAGAGACAAAGAAAGGCAGACCGTTTGTTTCTTTCCTCATCCTAATTTGATTTTTTTAAGCTTGAATTTTGAAAGCTAATGAAGCCTCTGAGGGAAACACAGAGGAAGGAAGGATAGGAGAGAAACTGGTTGAGGACAAGGGAGCCTCTGTCTTCTTAGCACCCATATTGGGGGAGTGGATGGAGGTTTAAGGATAATTTGAGTTGCAAAGGATCAAGAGGGAGAGAATGAGTGTTTCACTTCCTATCCCTTCAAAGCCTCTCAGCCATCTATAAGGCTCGAGAGGAGTGTGATGGGATATATACCACTCGACAGGATGAGAGAAACCACAACACTCTTGAAGCTCGACACCATCCGGGACAGAGCAGTTCCAGTGATCGACGCCCCTGCTCTATTACATAGTATTTACAGCACAGGAACAAGCCATTTGACCCAACAGGTCTATGTCGGTATTTATGCTCGACATAAGCCTCCTCCCACCGTTCTTTGTCTAATTCAATTAACATATCCTTCTATTCCTTTCATCCTCATGTGTTTATCTAGTTTCCCCCTAAATTCATCTATGCTATTCGCCTCAACTACTCCTTGTGGAAACAGGTTCCACATTCTAACCATTCTTTTGGTAAATAAGTTTCTCCTGAATTCCCTATTAGATTTATTAATAACTATTGCATATGGATAGGGGAATATCTATGGACGCATTTCAGAAGGCATTTGATTGATTCCCTCAGAAGAAACTGTTGGCTAAACTTGAAGCTCAGGGAATTGAAGGCAAATTTATTGACCTGGTTAGGAAATTGACTGACCTGCAGGAGACCAAGAGTAGAGTTATGGGTAAGTACTCTAATTGTCAGAATGTGACTAGTGATGTCCTGCAAGGATCTGTGTTGGGGCCTCAACAATTTACTGTATTTATTAACGACTTTGAAGATAGGATAGAAAGCCAAATATCCAAATTTGTTGATGACACAAAGATAGGCGGCATTGTAAGCAGTGTAGATGGAAGCATAAAGTTGCAGAGATATTAATAGATTAAGTGAATGGGCAAACTGTGGCCAATGGATTCCAGTGTAGGCAAGTGTGATGTCATCCACATTGGACCTAAAAAGGATAGAACAAAGTACTTTCTAAATGGTGAAAATCTAGAAACAGTGGAGGTCCAAAGAGACTTGGGGGTCCTTGTAAATACATCTTTAAAATGTCATGGACAGGTACAGAAAATAATCAAAACGGCTATTGAAATGCTGGCCTTTATATCTACAGGACGAGAATACAAGGGGTAGAAGATATGCTGCAGCTATACGAAGTCCTAGTTAGACCACACCCTGGAGTACTGTGAGCAGTTCTGGGATCCACACCGTAGCAAGGATAAGGACTCCAAGGTTAAATTATGAGGTGAGATTGCACAAACTAGGGTTGTATTCCTTGAAGTTTAGAAAATTAAGGGGTGATTTGATCAAAGTTTTCAAGATATTATCTAGAACTAATAGGGTAGATAAAGAGAAACTATCTGCTGGTTGGAGAGTCCAGGACTAAGGGACATAGCCTAAAGATTAGAGCAGACCTTTCAGCAGTGAAGTTAGGAAACCCATCCACACAAGGGCGGTAGAAGTTTTGAACTATCTTCTGCAAACGCCAATTGATGCTGGGTCAATTGTTAATTTTAAATCTGAGATTGATAGATTTCTATTAACCAAAGATATTAAGGGATAAGGGGAATAGGGAGTTAAGTCACAGATCAGCCATGATCTCATTGAATGGCAGAACAGGCTGGAGGGTCTAAATGGCCTACTCCTGTTCCTATCTTCCTATGCCTAGCCCTTATGGTTTGGGTAGTGAGGTCCTGTTTTTTAATTTAGTGCCTACTTTCTGATATTCTCTTAGGACTTTCTCCCTTTTATTCCCCATATCATTGATCCCAACAGGGACCATGACAACTTGATCATCTTCCCTTTCCAAGTTCCTCTTCAGTTGCTCTGAGATATCCTTTACCTTTTCACCAGGTAGGCAACACCCCCTTCTGGACTCTTGGTTTCGACTGCAGAGGACACTATTTATCCCCCTAATTATCGAGTCCCCAGTGACTGCAACCTTTCTATAATTCCCCTCTTTCTCACCACCCCCCACCCCCCACTTGGACTGTTTCATGCTTCACGGTGCCATGGTTAGCATAGACAGGCTAAGTGAGTGAGCAAGAACATGGCAAATGGAATATAATGTGGAGAAATGTGATTATCCACTTTGATAGGAAAAATAGAGAAGCAGAGTATTTTGAAATGGTGAGAGATTGGGAAATGTTGGTGTTCAAAAGATCTGGGTGTCCTAGTACATAAATCACTGAAAGTTAACATGCAAGTACAGCAAGCAATTAAGAAAGAAAATGGTATGCTGACCTTTATTATAAAGAGAATTTGAGTATAAGAGTAAAGACATCTTACTGCAATTATATAGGGCCCTGGTGAGACCGCACCTGGAGTATTGTGTACAGTTTTGGTCTCCTTATCTAAGGAAGGATATACTTGTCATGGAGGGAGTGTAAGGAAGGTTCACCAGACTGATTCCTGGGATGGGGGGATTGTCCTATGAGGAGAGATTGAGTAGACTAGGCCTATATTCTATAGTGTTCAGAAGAATGAGAAGTGATTTCATTGAAACGTATAAAATCTTTACAGGACTTGACAGAGTAGATGAAGGGAGGATGTTTCCTCTGGCTGGGGAGACTAGAACCAGGGGTCACAGTTTCAGAATAAGGGATCGGCCATTCAGGACTGAGGTGAGGAATCAGAGGGTAGTGAATCTTTGGAATTCTCTACCCCAGAGGGCTGTGGAGGCTCAGTCGTTGAGTATATTCAAGACAGAGATCGATAGATTTTTGGATATTGAGGGAATCAAGGGATATGGAGATAGAGTAGGAAAGTGGAATTGATGCAGAAGATCAGCCATGATCTTATTGAATGGCGGGGCAGGCTCAAGGGGTTGAATGGCCTACTCCTGCTCCTATTTCTTATGGTTCTTGTAGCTGTCCATCCTGCAGCCTTATCTTGACCGGTAGCAAGTACATTGCACCTATTGGACAGAACCAGTGTCTGTAGGACCTCCTTCTCTATCTTCCCTTGGTTCCCCATACCCTGATGACAGACAGTCACACTTTCCCCTTGCTGTACCTGTGCTTTCCTCTGAGGTGTGACTGTACTGTGGAGAAAACTATCCAAGAATTCCTCACCCTTCTGTTCCCTTATGTGTCCGAGTATCTCTAATTCGCACTCCAACTCAAAAACTCTGAGCCAAAGTGTCTCAAGCCAGAGACATTGGCCCCAAGTTTCCAATGATTTGCTCCTGATTTTTAGGAGCAACTGGTGTAGAACGGAGTATCTTAGAAATCGGAATTCTCGTCATTTATTTTGCTCCAGTTCTAGTCAGTTAGAACAGTTTCACTTTGGAACAGAATTTTTTTTTCAAAAGGGGGCGTGTCCGGCCACTTACGCCTGTTTTCAAAGTTTCGTCAGTGAAAACTTACTCCAAACTAACTTAGAATGGAGTAAGTGAAGATTTTTGTACGCTCGAAAAAACCTTGTCTACACTTTAGAAAATCAGGCGTAGGTTACAAATCAGGCTTAAGGAATGGTGGGGGGAGGGGTTTAAAGGGAAGTTTACAAACATTAAACACTTCAGTTTTACAAATAAAGAGCCATCATCAATAATAAATGATAAATACATCAATAAATCAACCAATAAATCAATCCCAAAAAATTAATAAAAAATATATATTTTTTTTAAATCAATAAATAAAACATTTTCTACTTACCTACTTACCGACTGCAGCACCGGGAGCCCTCCAACAGCGTGCTGGGATGCCCCCCCCCCAGTGTGTCTCGCTGTCAGTGTCTCTATCTCTCTGTCTGTCTGTGTGTGTCTCTCATTCTCTGTCTGTCAGTGTCTGTGTTTCTGACAGCGAGAGGAGAGGGGGGGAGCAGAGGGAGGGATGGGGGTGCAGAGGGAGGGATGGGGGAGAAGGGGATAAAGGAGATTGCGGGGGGGAGAAGGAGATGGGGGGAAAGCGGGAGTTGGGTCGGGTCGGGTCCGGGGGGGGAAGCAGGAGTCGGGTTGGGTCCGGAGGCGGGAGTCGGGTCCGGTCCAGGGGCGGGGCGGGGTGGGGGAAGCGGGAGTCGGGTCGGTGTCGGGCCCAGTCGGGGGGGGGATGGCGAGCGGGAGTCGGGTCAGTGCCGGGCCCGGTCGGGGAGGAGATGGCGGGAGTCAAGTCGGGTCGGGAGGAAGCAGGAGCTGGCCGTGGGAGGAGCCTTATTCACGCAGCCCCAGTGAGGCCAGTCGGCCAGGGCTAGGGACTCCGTGCTTCGGGCCCCTCCCACACAGTTTTGGGCACCTGGAGCTACTGCACGTGCGCGCCCACTGTAGCGCGCATGTGCAGAGGTCCCGGCACTGTTTTCAGCGCAGGGACCTGGCTCCGCCCCCTGCAGCTCATGCTGCACTGCGCCGAGGGCCACAGGACCTGCAGGGAGCTGGAGAATCTGGAGGGTTTTTTTAGGCGCACTTTGTGGCGCGAAAAACGGGCGCCCAGGTCGGGACTGCGCCGTTCTAGGCGCGGCTCGAAACTTGGGCCCAATAACTGTAGATGTGGCAATCCGGGACAATCTTGCTGCCCACAAAATCCCACATATTACAGTCTCGACGCATAGCCTACCCTGCTATTTCTGGTATTTGTTTATTTATTAGCATTAATTTAGTTCTAGGTACAATATAATTACGTGTCTAGATTATATTCAGATTTGGATTTAGCTTGATTTCAGATTAATTTGTAGTTAATTAGCCTTGATTTTTGTTTAATTCTTTATTTTATTATTTCCTTAACTCCTATTTTTATATATATATATACATAAACTCCTATTTTTTAATCATATTTTAGTTTAATGAAATACGGAACACTATAGTGTTATTGGGGGGGAAATTGTGGGGAAAATTGCGAACGCCTCTGACCGGAATTTTTTTTAACGAAAATACCTGGTGGTCCCGGAGGAATGTCGGATTGCGGTCGGAGGCCTAGTTTCGCAGTCCAACTTCTGGGTACGTGTCTTCCAGGTACGTATTCGTATCCTGGGATCACGTGGGCCTGGACCGTGAATGAACATCGAGTATTCTCATTGATAATAATGGGGACTCCGTTTGTACGAGCTCCCATTACTATCAATGAGAATAAACCCCTAAAACAAGAAGCACAACACAATAAATAATTAAATGTTTTAGAAAAAAAAAATTTTTTTTTATGTGTTTTAATAGAGTTAAAAATAAACTTACCTTAATGGATTTTTATGGGGTTTTAATATAAAAATTAGTGATTGAATTAAATTTGTCTTTGTTTTAAAGCTCTTACGCTGGTAAACGTAGGCTATACGCTGGGCAAGAGATCTCTGCCCCGCGGATGTCCTGCGGGGATACGTGCGATGACAGATCACAAAAGCCGGTTTTCAGTGCATGTGTATTGTGTGCTGAGAAGCGGTATTTGTGAAGTCTCTTCGGGTGCGTGTGCACATCGTATGCACCCGGCGAGGCTGCAATATTCAGCCCATTATCCTCTATTTAGCTCTTTTAATTTCATCGTCTGTCAATTAATTAATTAAACACGATTTAATTATATAATTATTGTCTCTTGCCTCTTTCTGCTCCAATTCTCTTATCCCTAACTGCCCGTGCCGTTCCCCCTCTCTGCTTCTTACTCCATTCTGCATTTTGCTGATCCCACCCCTTAGCTCGAAGAAATTTTCTTTGGATGCACCTTTCCCTTTGTCTGGGAGCAGGGGCCTGTTTGAACATCAAATTTGGAAGTTTCACCTGGCCCTTGGATGTTGGGAATTTCTAGCTGTGGTGGAAACAATTTTTGAGAGTGAGAAGAACACCTTTGGAGTTGAGATTTTTACTCTGCTCCTATGGAAATGTACCTAGTGTGCATGATGACAATGTGGCTGCAAATTTACAGTGATTGGCTGAACACACATATTAAAAATAAAAAAAGATTCAATTGTTTTTATTTTATACAATTGAAGCCATGAAACCTCTGAGCTAGCGATGCTGTTTGGGATGAAATTATTCTTTGTGTCACTGAGGATGTTTGAGGTCTTTAGATGCAGACGCTGTACACTGTGACCAGAGTTACTCAATCAGGCCTGGAACATGTGGAAAAACCATCTGTTCAAAGTGTTGGTCATTGGTGATTCGACAGTGGAAAAAGACCTTCTGGGTGTGATGGCTCATAATTTGTGGTCAGCGGCAAAGCAAAGGCGCTGGCCTCAAGGAAAACTGCCCACAGAGATCTCGCGATCTCTGTGTTGAGAAGTTTGCCTTTCCTGTTGTGTAATGGATTGTAGATCTCTGTAATGGAAATTCCCAGCAAAAAGCTGCAACAAGCTGTCTAATCAGCCATTGGAGAATTCTCTCAGACAGCAAACCAGGAAATGAAAAGCAGCTTTTAGCCAGACATTTTAAAAACGTTACAGGGAACAAAATAAAGTTTGGGACTTTCACATGGGGATAATGTAGAAGCTAAAATATGAACAAACATTAAAAAAAAATTACCTTTTCAAAAAAATTGTAATACAAGTACTTCACAAATATAAAAAATACAATTTTAAGGCCAGACATTTGTTTAGCAGTCAATACGTTGTTAAAACCCCAGTTACATGCATTCCAATAAGGCTTAACACTGGCGATAATAGTGCAGAAAATCCCAAGTGAGTGCCTCTGATTACACTGGTTGTCGGCTATGGGGGGAGTGTGGGTGGGGTGGGGAGCGGGTCCACAGTAGCCAGTTTGGAGCAGTGAATGACTGACTGTAACTTCACGATTTCTGTGTTTAGATGCGCATGCGCTAAATTGTGAAGTTGCGGTTTGATTCAGAGAGGTAATGGATGACAGTTCGCCATCATTACCCAGTGCAAAATCCGGCCATCGCCATCAACAGCTAAAAATTCCCAAGCAAAGTAGAAAGAAAATATATAGTTTAAAATCTGCAAATAATAGAGAAAAGGGAAAGTTTGGGGGAAGGAGAAAGAAGTGTTTGCTTCCTAAGCAAATACTGTAATGACACCATGAAAGCCAGAGCAATAAAATTATAATGTAAATAGAAGTAAGAGGTTTTGGGTCATAGAAGACAAAGTTGATTGTATTTTAGGTTTTGTGAAGTGGCATTACCATAATATGACAGTCATATTTATGAGGTATTTATCTTTAAGTTGTGATATATTTTTACTTTGTTAGTCATGTGATATATTGATTCAGTAAATTTACTACACAAATGGATGAACCACTTTCGCATTTAGGCTACAGCAGGATCTTCGTAAAAATCAGAAACTGCACTCTGTATGCACTGTCATAGGATTGAAGGTATAGGAATAAGGGTGTCGTCATTGAATGGAGCTCTGTGAGTCCAGTCTTTTTGTAGGGCCACAGGAATGCCAATTGAAAAGGCTTCTAGTCAGTGTTGATTGCAATATGAGATTGATAGGCATGAATTTTCACTCTTACCTTGGAGTCAGGGTGGAACTTAAGAGTTCTTTCCTGGAAGTGTTACCTCTGGCTGTCCTGCTCCCCCAAGAGATCAAATAAATTGGATATCATGTCAATGCAAATTCTATATAGCTGGAAAGAGCACTTCATTGGATTAAATGGCTATTTTCCAATGCATACTTGTATGTGGAAAATGATAGATACCGTATACAACATTTGAATAATTTTAGTCATAGAATTATGCAATTTTCTGCAATTGTGAATTTGTTGTCATGTGGAATTATTTGCGTTTACAGTGCAACAACTTTCTTTTATCATATATATGATTCTGATTCAGAATAATTCTGATTATTTTCCTGGAAACTGGTAATTTATTCTGTTTTCCCAAAGACCAGAGAGTAATTTGTTTTAACTTTCAGAAAAAGTTGATTGAATGTCCGTGGACATAAGTGGACACTGCAATAAATTCAACTGGTCTGTGCAAATCAGCTTAGTTCTGAATATTAGCTTTGCATAATGAGATTAGTGGAAGTTTTATGGGATCTGGTGTGGAACACTGACTTTTGAACTCAGTATAATTTTGCCTTGTTAGTACTTTTTATATCCAACATAATTATTTTTACTCCAGAATTCCAGTATCCACAATATTTTGCTTTTGTATAATAATTTTTGCAACTGCATCAAAACAAACGACGACACATTGTAAGTGGCATATTGTACAAAGGGAAAATATAGCTTTAATTTTCCTTGCATTTATTTGTACCTTAACAAACACAAACTTTTAATCAATCAGTCAGTATATTACGTTGATTGGGAGGAGAGAGAGCAAGTGCATTTATCTTTCACCTCAGCAATCTGAATTTGAATCCAGCACAGGCAGAACAATAAAATACAGATTATTAAAGGTTTTAAGGGAGATAAGATTTTGGATTTCAATCCAATTTTTAATATAGGGAAGCACAAAGCTACATAATTTAAAAAAAAAAATACAGCGGATGCTGGAAATCTGAAATAAAAACAGAAAACGCTGGAAATACTCAGCAGGTCAGGCAGCATCTGTGGAGAGAGAAACAGAGTTAACATTTCAGGTCCATCAACCTGAAACATTAACTGTGTTTCTCTCTCCATAGATGCTGGCTGACCTGCTGAATATTTCCAACATTTTCTATTTTTTTTTACATAATAAAATGTTCATAATGGATTATAAAGAACTATTTAAAAAAGAACTGTACTACAAAAAACTGTACCAAACTTAATTTCCAGAATTTTAATAATCTATGGGTTTCCCCATGATCATATTCCAGATTTGAATACATTCTGAAGTGACTGAACAAGCCACTCAGTTGTCAGGGCACTTGGAGATGGGCAATAAATGTGACCTTGCCAGCGTCACCCACATCCTGAGAATAAACAAAAAATTGACAGGAAAATGAAAAGGCCTGGATATTTTCACCACCATCCAGCTAACCAAATGGGAGGCTTTCGGTAGGTGCTCAACACTATAACGTGGAATTCCACACAGTTTGCCCAATTATCAGCTGTTAATCAGAACACTGGGGCTAATTTCACTTATTTATTAAAACTCATTATTAGTACAGATAGGTTATTTAATCAATGATCAAACTGGAAGAAGAATGGCATGAAGACCTGTAAACAGAGCAAGCTCAAGATATATAGGAGTAGTAGTTCACAATCAGCCAGCACAGCTGGTTCAAATTCCTGGGATATTGGAACCAGTTCTGGGGGAGGTGGGACCAGTACAAACCGGACGGTCTGCACCTGGGCAGGACCGGAACCAATGTCCTAGGGGGAGTGTTTGCTAGTGCTGTTGGGGAGCAGTTAAACTAATATGGCAGGGGGATGGGAACCTATGCAGGGAGACAGGGAAATAAAATGGAGGCAGGAGCAAAAGATAGAAAGGAGAATAGTAAAAGTGGAGGGCAGAGAAACCCAAGGCAAAAAACAAAAAGGGCCATATTACAGCAAAATTCTAAAGGGGCAAAGTGTGTTAAAAAGACAAGCCTGAAGGCCCTGTGCCTCAATGTGAGGCGTATTCGGAATAAGGTGGACGAATTAACTGCACAGACAACAGTTAATGGATATGATGTAATTGGCATCACGGAGACATGGCTCCAGGGTGACCAAGGCTGGGAACTCAACATCCAAGGGCATTCAGCATTTAGGAAGGATAGGCAGAGAGGAAAAGGAGGCGGGGTGGCGTTGCTGCTTAAAGAGGAAATTAATGCAATAGTAAGGAGGGACATTAGCCTGGATGATATAGAATTGGTCTGGATGGAGCTGCGGAATATCAAAGGGCAGAAAACGCTAGTGGGACTTGTGTACAGACCACCAAACAGTAATAGTGAGGTTGGGGACAGCATCAAACAAGAAATAAGGGATGTGTGCAATAAAGGTACAGCAGTTATCATGGACGACTTTAATCTACATATCGATTGGGCTAACCTAACTGTTAGCAATGCGGTGGAAGAGGATTAGGGATGGTTTTCTAGACCAATATGGCAAGGAACCAACTAGAGAGCTGGCCATCCTAGACTGGGTGATGTGTAACGAGAAGGGACTAATTAGCAATCATGTTGTGCGAGGCCCCTTGGGGAAGAGTGACCATAATATGGTTGAATTCTTTATTAAGATGGAGAGTGACACAGTTAATTCAGAAACTCGGCTCCTGAACTTAAGGAAAGGTAACTTCGACGGTATGAGGCATGAATTGGCGAGAATAGACTGGCAAAGGACACTTAAAGGGCCCAAGTTTCCACAAGAAAAAAAACGGGCGCCCCCTCCGAGCTGGGCGCCCGTTTTTCGCGCCTAAAACAGCGCCTAAAAAAAAAATCGCGATTCTCGAGCGTTCTGCATCTCCTTGTCTGCCTGGCGCGGCGTGCAGGGGGGCGGAGTCTACACTCGCGCCAATTTTGTAAGTGGGAGGGGGCGGGTTATATTTAAATTAGTTGTTTTCCCTGCCGGCAACGCGTTGGAGCGTGTGCGCGCGCGCGTTGGAGCATTCGCGCACGCGCAGTGTGAAAAAAACATTGGCACTCAGCCATTTTAGAAAGTGCTGCAGAAAACGTGAAGATTTGTTTCTTGGACCCCTGCAAAGGCTTGTATTTTAATTTTATTGATATTTCTGTGTGTGAGGGAGTGCTTTGAGCAGCACTGCTGAAGAAATCACCTGCTGAAATCAGTGAGTTCAGCTTTTCACTGCTAAACTTGCAGAACCTGTGCCTGCAAATTAAGGACTGTGTTTGGAGAAAATAAAGTGCCAATTCAACTTTGCAATGGATCAACCTCTACCAAGAAAAAATAATTTCTTACTTGAGGAAGTTGAGATATTAGTGAATGTAATTGAGCAGAGATGGCAGGAGCTAGATACCAGCAACAGAGGTCGCATAAAAGTGCCACCAAAAGAAATGAAGAAACGGTGGAACCAAGTTGCAGAAGATTACTGCGCAGTGGTGAATATCAGGAGATCTGGAAGTCAGTGTAAAAAGAAATGGCACGACCTTGGTCAAGTAGTTAGTGTAAGTAATATTTCCCATTTTTAATTTAATCGTAATTGTAACCTGGCTATCTGTATGTCCCACCCTGCAGACTGACACACTCTGTAAAAAGTTATATTTTACTCTTTGCAGAAGAAATTGGCCCACAACAAAAGGGAAGCAACTCGATCAGGAGCAGGCATGCCCAATCTGCATCCACTGACACCCTTGGAACAGAGGGTAGCTGCTATGATGAGTCGGACATGGAGAAAAGCAATCAGTACAGCACAAGCTGGGCCCGCACGCGAGGAAGAGGGTAAGTCCTGAAAATGCATCGTGGCCCTTCAAATCAACCTGCTGCCTGGCCTGCTATGTGTGAGAGTACTCATGCCACCCATCTTGCCCCTTCCCTTGCTGTTAAACATTTGACTGTTCTGATGTATTTTGCAGAACATGATGATGACGATGACGATGATGATGCTGCTGCTGCCAACCCTGAGGATCCTGAGGGTACAGAACAAGAACCAGTACAACCAGCTGTGGACGATCCAGACTGGATGATGGCAGCGATGACTGAAATGTCTGCAGGGGGGAGCTTCCAATTTAATGTTTATGAGCCCCCATCAAGGGGCATCAGAGTTTCAACCCCTAGCATAAGTCTTGGTCCCACCTTCCATGCTTTCGCTTCCGATGTTGCGGGTCCCAGTGGTGCTGCTGATATAATGCAGCATTCTAGTCACTGCACTACCGTCCCAGCCTACGCCTCCCTCTCGCATAGGTTCTGGTTCCACCTACTATGGTTTCGATTCCGACGCTTCGGGTCCCAGTGTTGCTGCTGATATCATGGAGCAGTTTACACCCATTCGTCCAACATCCCAGCCCAAGGCTCGCACTCGAGTGCTGTCGTCTGGAACACCGAGCGTCCTACCGTTCCAGCCCGAGCCTCTCCCTCTAGTTCTGCCGTCTGCAACACAGAGCATCCCACCATTCCAGCCCGAGCCTCTCCCTCTAGTACTGCCGTCTGGAACACCGAGCGTCCCACCGTTCCAGCCCGAGCCTCTCTCTCTAGTTCTGCCGTCTGGAACACCGAGCGTCCCACCGTTCCAGCCCGAGCCTCTCCCTCTAGTTCTGCCGTCTGGAACACCGAGCGTCCTACCGTTCCAGCCCGAGCCTCTCCCTCTAGTTCTGCCGTCTGCAACACAGAGCATCCCACCATTCCAGCCCGAGCCTCTCCCTCTAGTACTGCCGTCTGGAACACCGAGCGTCCCACCATTCCAGCCCGAGCCTCTCCCTCCAGTTCAGCCGTCTGGAACACAGAGCGTCCCACAGTCCCAGCCCGCGCCTCCCTGTGTAATGGTGCCACGAGGCAGATCCAGGCAGAGGAGAAGGAGATTGGAGACACGCTCTCCTGAGATGCAGCGGCTCAGGTTGTGGCATTGGGTATGGAGACCAATGAGCTTACCCGATCACTCATCGGTAGCGTCAGTGCAGTGGGTGAAGAGGTGACGGTCCTGACGGGAGAAATAGCAATAATGACACGGGAACTTAGGGAGGGCATGCAAATTACGGCACAGGCCGTCAGGGAGGGCCTGGTTGAGGTAGCTGCTGCAATAAGGGCACACAGCCCAGCCAATCAAATGACACCCCCATGAGGAAGTGAACATTCACTGAGATGTGGATGAGACATGGTTGCAACCTTTCTTTGCTGCTTTTGTTCTTGTTCTTAATGTAGCTGTAGTAGCGTTTTTCAAATTGAAATTGTTTTGTAAGTTTTGTTACGTTACAACTTATAAGGGATCTTGTGGTTTTTAAGTGATCTTATAGTGTAAATGCTCTCACATTTTTTTGTATCTTATTTAATTTTGCACCTAAAAAGTGATCCTGAAGTTTAAGTGTTCTTCAGAGTGTAAGATTTTTCAAATTGAAATTGTTTTGTAAGTTTTGTAACTTTACAACTTATAAGTGATCTCAAGGTTTTCAAGTGATCTTATAGTGTAAATGCTCGCACATTCTGTAAATTATTTAATTTTGCATCTAAAAAGTGATCTTGAAGTTTAAGTGATCTTAGAGTGTAAAATTTTTCACATAGAAAGTGTTTTGTTACTTTTGTAACTTTACAAGTTTATAAGTGATCTTCAAGAGTCATATTAAAAAGTATAGTTTGATACAACAAATATTTTATTAGAGTGACGTTAACTTTTCAATAAAATAATTTTTCATTAAAACTGTTTCATGTTCCATTAACACAACACAACGTAGGAACAACTGCAAAGAATAAACATGTCCATGCGCAAAAGTGTTCGCAGAGCCCTCAGGCATCAGTAGTTGAAGCGTTCACGGATGAGCTGCTGGCGCAAGGCTCAAGCAATCATTAAAGGGGCACGATGGACGGCCCTCCTCTGACCTCGTGCTCCGGCATCAGGCACTTGCATGCTTTCCTGATTGTCGTTATCATCCACATCCTGATCTTCCGTAATACTATCATCATGCACTGGACCCTCACGTGGGTCTTCGGGTTCCACTACCAGCTCCTGCTGCCTCATGATGGCTAAGTTATGAAGCATGCAGCACACAACAGTGAAGTGACCGACCATCTCAGGAGAGTATTGCAACTGTCTTCCGGAATGGTCCAGGCATCGGAATCGCTGTTTCAATATGCCAATGGTCCTCTCAATGATGCTGCGCGTCGCAATGTGCGCCATGTTGTATTGACGGTCAGCTTCTGTCCGTGTCACGCGTAGGGGCGTCATGAGCCAGGTGGTCAGGCCGTACCCTTTGTCTCCCAGTAGCCAGCTCTGCCCTTCTGGCTGTTGCTCAAACATGTCAGATAGAACACAGTCGCGTAGGATGAACGCATCGTGGGTGCTGCCAGGGTATCTCGCATCGACTGACATGATGCGCTGCTTGTCGTCACACACGAGCTGCACATTGATGGAGTGGAAACCTTTCCTATTCCTGTACTGCTCGGAATCCTCCACAGGTGCTCGCAAGGCGATGTGGGTACAATCAATGCAGCCCTGTACCTTTGGGAAGCCAGCAACCCTGAAGAAGCCCACAGCCCTCTCATGGATCGCTTGTGCGTTCATTGGGAAATTGATGAAGTCATTCCTTCGTGCATAAAGTGCAGCCGTGACCTGGTAAACGCAGGTAAGTATTGCACGTTGAGAGATGGCGCACACATCTCCAGTTGTAGCCTGAAACGATCCCGAGGCATAGAAAGAAAGTGCAGCTGTTACCTTCACTTCAACAGACAAGGCAGTTGTCCTTCTGCTTCTGGGCTGCAAATCTGCTCTCACCATATCACAGATCTCAGTGACAACTTCTCTGCGAAAACACAGCCTTTTTACACAGTCAGCCTCGCTCATGTCCAGGTACGAGCGCCTGGTTCGATATTGTCGATGTGGGTAAGGTCTCCTGCCCATCAACCTACGGGCTATGACGTTCCTGTTGCGGTAAGCTCTAATCAATTCTCTCCTATGCAGTGAATTGATGGCGAACCATTGCATAATATGTGGTGTTGACAATGCAGCACCCATTCTGCAAATGTAAATATAAAACTGTCGATGTGGCTGCCTCTCCCTGTCCAAATGGCCTCAGTCCCCCTCACAGCTCGAAGCCTGCTGCTGTATCTTTGGCTGCCTGCCTGCCCCTCCCTCCCTCTCCCCCTCCCCCTCCCCCTCCCCCGTTCGCGGGAACATCGCTGAGCTGCCTGAAGCACTTTCACACAGGTAGGAAGATGGTTTATTTAATCTTTTCTTTGCTTATAAATGTTTATTCAGGTTGGATTTATTTGTATAATATTTGTAGAAGTATAAATAAGGATTTATTGTCGAATTTAATGAGTTCCCTTCCCCCCCTCCCCCCTCCCCCCCCCCTCGTTCTGGACGCCTAATTTGTAACCTGCGCCTGATTTTTTAATGTGTAGAACAGGTTTTTTCAGTTCCACAAAAATCTCCACTGGCTCCATTCTACTTTAGTTTGGAGTACATTTTCACTGTGGAAACTTTCAAATCAGGCGTCAGTGGCCGGACACGCCCCCTTTTGAAGAAAAAATTCTGTTCTAAACTAGAACTGTTCTACCTGACTAGAACTGCAGAAAAAAAAATGTGGAGAATTGCGAATTCTAAAATAGTCCGTTCTCCACCAGTTGCTCCTAAAAATCAGGCGCGAATCATGTGGAAACTTGGGTGGGCCCAAAGGGTTGAGGGTGGATAAGCAATGGCAAACATTTAAAGATCGCACGGATGAACTTCAGCAATTGTACATCCCTGTCTGGAGTAAAAATAAAACGGGGAAGGTAACTCAACCATGGCTAACAAGGGAAATTAAGGATAGTGTTAAAACCAAGGAAGAGGCATATAAATTGGCTACACAAAGCAACAAACCTGAGGACTGGGAGAAATTTAGAATTCAACAGAGGAGCACTAAGGGTTTAATTAAGAGGGGGAAAAAAGAGTAAGAGAGGAAGCTTGCAGGGAACATAAAAACTGACTGCAAAAACTTCTATAAATATGTGAAGAGAAAAAGATTAGTGAAGACAAACGTAGGTCCCTTGCAGTAGGATTCAGGTGAATTTATAAGGGGGAGCAAAGAAATGGCAGACCAATTGAACAAATATAAGAACATAAGAACATAAGAATTAGGAACAGGAGTAGGCCATCTAGCCCCTCGAGCCTGCTCCGCCATTCAACAAGATCATGGCTGATCTGGCCGTGGACTCAGCTCCACTTACCCGCCCGCTCCCCATAACCCTTAATTCCCTTATTGGTTAAAAATCTATCTATCTGTGATTTGAATACATTCAATGAGCTAGCCTCAACTGCTTCCTTGGGCAGAGAATTCCACAGATTCACAACCCTCTGGGAGAAGAAATTCCTTCTCAACTCGGTTTTAAATTGGCTCCTCCGTATTTTGAGGCTGTGCCCCCAAGTTCCAGTCTCCCCGACCAGTGGAAACAACCTCTCTGCCTCTATCTTGTTTATCCCTTTCATTATTTTAAATGTTTCTACAAGATCACTCCTCATCCTTCTGAACTCCAACGAGTAAAGACCCAGTCTACTCAATCTATCATCATTAGGTAACCCTCTCATCTCCGGAATCAGCCTAGTGAATCGTTTCTGTACCCCCTCCAAAGCTAGTATATCCTTCCTTGAGAAAGGTGACCAAAACTCCACGCAGTACTCCAGGTGCGGCCTCACCAATACCCTGTACAGTTGCAGCAGGACCTCCCTGCTTTTGTACTCCATCCCTCTCGCAATGAAGGCCAACATTCCATTCGCCTTCCTGATTACCTGCTGCACCTGCAAACTAACTTTTTGGGATGCATGCTCTAAAAGAGTTTCATGCACAAGGACCCCCAGGTCCCTCTGCACTGCAGCATGTTGTAATTTCTCACCATTCAAATAATATTTCCTTTTACTGTTTTTTTTTCCAAGGTGGATGACCTCACATTTTCTGACATTGTATTCCAGCTGCCAAACCTTAGCCCATTCGCTTAACCTATCTAAATCTCTTTGCAGCCTCTCTGTGTCCTCTACACAACCCGCTTTCTCACTAATCTTTGTGTCATCTGCAAATTTTGTTACACTACACTCTGTCCCCTCTTCCAGGTCATCTATATATATTGTAAACAGTTGTCCCAGCACCGATCCCTGTGGCACACCACTAACCACCGATTTCCAACCCGAAAAGGACCCATTTATCCCGACTCTCTGCTTTCTGTGAGCCAGCTAATTCTCTATCCATGCTAATACATTTCCTCTGACTCCGCATACCTTTATCTTCTGCAGTAACCTTTTGTGTGGCACCTTATCGAATGCCTTTTGGAAATCTAAATACACCACATCCATCGGTACACCTCTATCCACCATGCTCGTTATATCCTCAAAGAATTCCAGTAAATTAGTTAAACATGATTTCCCCTTCATGAATCCATGTTGCGTCTGCTTGATTGCACTATTCCTATCTATTTCTTCCTTAATGATAGCTTCAAGCATTTTCCCCACTACAGATGTTAAACTAACCGACCTATAGTTACCTGCCTTTTGTCTGCCCCCTTTTTTAAACAGAGGCGTTACATTAACTGCTTTCCAATCCGCTGGTACCTCCCCAGAGTCCAGAGAATTTGGGTAGATTAGAACGAATGCATCTGCTATAACTTCCGCCATCTCTTTTAATACCCTGGGATGCATTTCATCTGGACCAGGGGACTTGTCTACCTTGAGTCCCATTAGCCTGTCCAGCACTACCCCCCTAGTGATAGTGATTATCTCAAGGTCCTCCCTTCCCACATTCCCGTGACCAGCAATTTTTGGCATGGTTTTTGTGTCTTCCACTGTGAACACCGAAGCAAAATAATTGTTTACGGTCTCAGCCATTTCCACATTTCCCATTATTAAATCTCCCTTCTCATCTTCTAAGGGACCAACATTTACTTTCGTCACTTTTTTCCGTTTTATATATCGGTAAAAGCTTTTACTATCTGTTTTTATGTTTTGCGCAAGTTTACTTTCGTAATCTATCTTTCCTTTCTTTATTGCTTTCTTAGTCATTCTTTGCTGTCGTTTAAAATGTTCCCAATCTGCTAGTTTCCCACTAACCTTGGCCACCTTATACGCATTGGTTTTTAATTTGATACTCTCCCTTATTTCCTTGGTTATCCACGGCTGGTTATCCTTTCTCTTACTGCCCTTCTTTTTCACTGGAATATATTTTTGTTGAGCACTATGGAAGAGCTCCTTAAAAGTCCTCCACTGTTCCTCGATTGTGCCACCGTTTAGTCTGTTTCCAGTCTACTTTAGCCAACTCTGCCCTCATCCCACTGTAGTCCCCTATGTTTAAGCATAGTACGCTCATTTGAGACACTACTTCCTCACCTTCAATCTGTATTACAAATTGAACCATACTTTGATCACTCATTCTGAGAGGATCTTTTACATCGGTTCTGTCTTCACATAGGAAGACACAAATAACCTTCCGAATGTATTAGGGGTCAATGGGTCTAGTGAGAAGGAGGAACTGAAGGATATCATTATTAGGCTGGAAATTGTGTTAGGGAAATTGATGGGATTGAAGGCCGATAAACCCCTGGGGCCTGATAGTCTGCATTCTGGAGTACTTAAGAAAGTGGCCCTAGAAATAGTGGATGCATTCGTGGTCATTTTCCAACAGTCTATCGACTCTGGATCAGTTCCTATGGATTGGAGGGTAGCTAATGTAACACCACTTTTTAAAAAAGGAGGGAGCGGGAAAACGGATAATTATAGACCGGTTAGCCTGACATCAGTAGTGGGGAAAATTTTGGAATCAATCATTAAGGACGAAATACCAGCGCATTTGGAAAGCAGTGACAGGATCGGTCCAAGTCAGCATGGATTTATGAAAGGGAAATCCTGCTCGATAGAAACATAGAAAATAGGTGCAGGAGTAGGCCATTCGGCCCTTTGAGTCTGCATCGCCATTCAATGAGTTCATGGCTGATCATGCAACTTCAGTACCCCATTCCTGCTTTCTCGCCATAGCCCTTGATCCCCCTATTAATAAGGACTACATCTAACTCCTTTTTGAATATATTTAGTGAATTGGCCTCAACAACTTCCTGTGGTCGTGAATTCCACAGGTTCACCACTCTCTGGGTGAAGAAGTTTCTCCTCATCTTGGTCCTAAATGGCTTACCCCTTATCCTTAGACTGTGAACCCTGGTTCTGGACTTTCCCAACATTGGGAACATTCTTCCTGCATCTAACCTGTCTAAACCCGTCAGAATTTTAAACGTTTCTATGAGATCCCCTCCCATTCTTCTGAACTCCAGTGAATTCAAGCCCAGTTGATCCAGTCTTTCTTGATAGGTCAGTCCCGTCATCCCAGGAATCAGTCTGGTGAACCTTCACTGCACTCCCTCAATAGCAACAATTTCTGCTCTCAAGTTAGGAGACCAAAACTGTACACAATACTCCAGGTGTGGCCTCACCAAGCCCCTGTACAACTGTTGTAACACCTCCCTGCCCCTGTACTCAAATCCCCTCGCTATGAAGGCCAACATGCCATTTGCTTTCTTAACCGCCTGCTGTACCTGCATGTCAACCTTCAATGACTGATGTACCATGACACCCAGGTCTCGTTGCACCTCCCCTTTTCCTAATCTGTTACCCTTCAGATAATAGTCTGTCTCTCTGTTTTTAACCACCAAAGTGGATAACCTCACATTTATCCACATTATACTTCATCTGCCATGCATTTGCCCACTCACCTAATCTATCCAAGACACTCTGCAGCCTCATAGCCTCCCCCTCGCAGCTCACACTGCCACCTAACTTAGTGTCATCCACAAATTTGGAGATACTACATGTAATCCCCTCCTCTAAATCATTAATGTGCAATGTAAACAGCTGGGGTCCCAGCACAGAACCTTGCGGTACCCCACTTGTCACTGCCTGAAAAGTACCCATTTACTCCTACTCTTTGCTTCCTGTCTGCCAACCAGTTCTCAGTCCACGTTAGCACACTACCCCCAATCCCATGTGCTTTAACTGCACGTTAATCTCTTGTGTGGGATCTTGTCGAAAGCCTTCTGAAAGTCCAAATACACCATATCAACTGGTTCCCTCGTGTCCACTCGACTGGAAACATCCTCAAAAAATTCCAGAAGATTTGTCAAGCATGATTTTCCTTTCACAAATCCATGCTGACTTGGACCTATCATGTCACCTCTTTCCAAATGCGCTGCTATGACATCCTTAATAATTGATTCCATCATTTTACCCACTACCGATGTCAGGCTGACCGGTCTATAATTCCCTGTTTTCTCTCTCCGTCCTTTTATAAAAAAAGTGGGGTTACATTGGCTACCCTCCACTCCATAGGAACTGATCCAGAGTCTATGGAATGTTGGAAAATGACTGTCAATACATCCGCTATTTCCAAGGCCACCTCCTTAAGTACTCTGGGATGCAGTCCATCAGGCCCTGGGGATTTATCGGCCTTCAATCCCATCAATTTCCCCAACACAATTTCCCGACGAATAAGGATTTCCCTCAGTTCCTCCTTCTTACTAGACCCTCTGACCCCTTTTATATCGGATGGTTGTTTGTGTCCTCCTTAGTGAATACCGAACCAAAGTACTTGTTCAATTGGTCTGCCATTTCTTTGTTCCCAGTTATGACTTCCCCTGATTCTGACTGCAGGGGACCTACGTTTGTCTTTACTAACCTTTTTCTCTTTAGAAGCTTTTGCAGTCCGTTTCAATGTTTTCTGCAAGCTTCCTCTCGCACTCTATTTTCCCTGCGCTAATCAAACCCTTTGTCCTCCTCTGCTGAGGTCTAAATTTCTCCCAGTCTGATGAATCTTCTGGAATTTTTTGAGGATGTAACTAGCAGAGTGGACAAGGGAGAACCAGTGGATGTGGTGTATTTGGACTTTCAAAAGGCTTTTGACAAGGTCCCGTACAAGAGATTGGTGTGCAAAATCAAAGCGCATGGTATTGGGGTAATGTACTGACGTGGATAGAGAACTGGTTGGCAGACAGGAAGCAGAGAGTCGGGATAAACGGTTCCTTTTCAGAATGGCAGGCAGTGACTAGGGGTGCCGCAGGGCTCAGTGCTGGGACCCCAGCTCTTTACAATATACATTAACGATTTAGATGAAGGAATTGAGTGTAATATCTCCAAGTTTGCAGAAGACACTAAACTGGGTGGCAGTGTGAGCTGTGAGGAGGACGCCAAGAGGCTGCAGGGTGACTTGGACAGGTTAGGTGAGTGGGCAAATGCATGGCAGATGCAGTATAATGTGGATAAATGTGAGGTTATCCATTTTGGGGGCAAAACACGAAGGCAGAATATTATCTGAAGATTAGGAAGAGGGGAGGTGCAACGAGACCTGGGTGTCATGGTTCATCAGTCATTGAAAGTTGGCATGCAGGTACAGCAGGCGGTGAAGAAGGCAAAAGGTATGTTGGCCTTCATAGCTAGGAGATTTTGAGTACCGGGGCAGGGAGGTCTTACTGCAGTTGTACAGGGCCTTCGTGAGGCCTCACCTGGAATATTGTGTTCAGTTTTGGTCTCCTAATCTGAGGAAGGACGTTCGTGCTATTGAGAGAGTGCAGCGAAGGTTCACCAGACTGATTCCAGGAATGGCTGGACTGTCATATGAGGCGAGACTGGATCAACTGGGCCTTTATTCACTGGAGTTTAGAAGGATGAGAGGGGATCTCTTAGAAACGTATAAGATTCTGACGGGACTGGACAGGTTAGATGCGGGAAGAATGTTCCCGATGTTGGGAAAGTCCAGAACCAGGGGACATAGTCTTAGGATAAGGGGTCGGCCATTTAGAACTGAGATGAGAAGAAACTTCTTCACTCAGAGAGTTGTTAACCTGTGGAATTCTCTGCCGCAGAGAGTTGTTGATGCCAGTTCATTGGATATATTCAAGAGGGAGTTCGATATGGCCCTTATGGCTAAAGGGATCAAGGGGTATGGAGAGAAAGCAGGAAAGGGGTACTGAGGGAATGATCAGCCATGATCTTATTGAATGGTGGTGCAGGCTCGAAGGACCGAATGGCCTACTCCTGCACCTATTTTCTATGTTTCTATGTAAACATCACAAATTTCAGACAGGAAAAGGTACACTGGTCCATTAACCCTGTCCCACAGAGTTGTGATGTATCGTGATCCATGGAATCTCATGGGAGAAGTGAAAAACCAGGTTAAAAACCCCTGTCAATTAGGGTGAAAAATCTGGAAAATTACTTTCTGAACCCTTTAGGCAATCGAAACTACTCGAGACCACATTCGGCCCTAACTTATATTACAGGGTACTTGCCTTTTGTACTATGTGATCTCAGTCCCAATCAAAACAGGTTCAGCTCTCTCCCAAAGTATACGGCGAATCAGCGTTCACCGCATGAGCCGACAACCTGTTCCACAGTTCTACTATTCTCTCGGGGGAAAAAAAGAACTGCCTAATATGCAACATATTTTTGCCCTTGATGTAACTTGTAAGTGTGAGCCCAGGTTGTCCCTAACCTATCCAGTTGAAATAATTTGTCCTCTTGAACACGATCTGGATCTTTTTATTATTTTGTAAACCTCAGTCAAATTGCCGCTGAGTTTACACTTTTCTAAAGTAAAAAGGGCCCGAGTTCGGCCGACCTACTGTCGGATAACTCGGCGGTTTTGATGGTTTTTGGGCGCTCTCCCCTCCGAGCGAGTTTTGTCAGGTCCTCACGCCGGCGCGGAGGGAAGACCGTTGGGGACCGTTTGCTGGCATGCGCCCACATGCAGCGCCCACAAAAGCCCTCCCGCCCGCTGCATTCCCAGTTTGGTCTGGGCGGTCCTCCGCTCCAGCAGGGGAAAAGACCGCCACGTGGAGGCAGGTCTTACCTGAACGGTAAGTATGAAGACCTGTAAAAAAATAAAAAAAAGGTTAGTCCACTTTTCTTTATTTCTTTTTCAGGGATTTACATAAGGATATAAGAATTAGGAACAGGAGTAGGCCATCTAGCCCCTCGAGCCTGCTCCGCCATTCAACAAGATCATGGCTGATCTGGCCGTGGACTCAGCTCCACTTACCCGCCCGCTCCCCATAACCCTTAATTCCCTTATTGGTTAAAAATCTATCTATCTGTGATTTGAATACATTCAATGAGCTAGCCTCAACTGCTTCCCTTGGGCAGAGAATTCCACAGATTCACAACCCTCTGGGAGAAGAAATTCCTTCTCAACTCGGTTTTAAATTGGCTCCTCCGTATTTTGAGGCTGTGCCCCCTAGTTCTAGTCTCCCCGACCAGTGGAAACAACCTCTCTGCCTCTATCTTGTCTATCCCTTTTCAGTATTTTAAATGTTTCTATAAGATCACCCCTCATCCTTCTGAACTCCAACGAGTAAAGACCCAGTCTGCTCAATCTATCATCATAAGGTAACCCCCTCATCTCCGGTATCAGCCTCGTGAATCGTCTCTGTACCCCCTCCAAAGCCAGTATATCCTTCCTTAAGTGAGGTGACCAATCAGCAGATTTAGGTGAATGGGGTCCCCTGAAGAGTTTCTGGTGTTTTTTTTATTGGTTTGAAAACTTTATTTTACCAGTTCCCCCCTTCCTGGGCCCGACTCTATCTTCGGCGGTACTTTGCCAAGGATTGCATTTGCTGCCCAGAATGGGAGTTACCATCCACTGCCGCCCAGAATCGGCATGCAAGACCCACTTTCGCCGCCGGGAGGTCTTTCCCACATTTGTCTCATGAAACTTCTGCCCAAAGTTCCGTCAGAATCTTAGCGGTCCTTTGGACGGTACTTGGGTAGAACTTAGCTTTCACCAAACTCGGGCCCAAGGTATTCTAAATGAGCCCTGATCAAGGTCTTGATCAAGGACAAAATAGTAGGTGCTGATTTTTCCTGTGAATGGTGCCCAGTATCCCGTTTGCTTTCAAGTGCCAATAGACATAAAGGTTTTGAAAAATAAGATTCAGGTTGGGAGTACCATGATATATTATCGAATCATATAACTTTACAGCACAGAAGGAGGTTATTTGGCCCGTTGTGATGATGTCCGATCGCAATTTCAGGGCCAATATCTTTTCTCTCCAATCAGTTACAGGATTATGAATCCTTTTTGTTTTTACAGTTTTGTAAGCCAGTTAACCCATGTCCCATTTTTGGCACAAAAATATCAAATGCATCTGATGCTACAATTAATTTCAGCCCAGTTTATTTTGTGTTCTATTTCAGCAGCAGGATGAAGAAAGTAGCAACCAAAAACATGGCTCCTGCCATCCCAACCCTCCTTAAAAAAGAATGCACCATTTTGCATGGTGGTGGTGGGGTGGGTGGGAGTACCATTTGGAAGAAGTGTGTACAATTTTTAATTTGCTACCTACATTCTTGTCTGGTACTACTTTACTTTTGAAAATCTGCCAAAAGTGAGTTTTCGTTAAGATGGCTTGTTTTATTTTCCTTTGATTCCAAATACAAATTAAAAAGGATTGCTTCACCAACAGGAATTAATGATTCTATAGCTTCTCTGTTGATTTACCAAGCAAAATCAATAGAGAAGCCACCTAATGCACTTTACGAAAGCAGGCTGCAAGTAAATAGAGAAATATAGAAGGGAAGGTGAAGGAGAAAAACGCATAGAAATGCAGAAGAGAGAATTATTTCCTCAAACGTTCAAGTATCCATGTTCTCAATTCTAGGCCTGAGAGGTTTGGAGTATTTGATGGAGTTGATTGTAGAAAGTTTTGAGAACTATTAATTTTGTGTATGTCATGTATTTCACCATCTTGCAATGACAATAGTTATGTAACTGTAACTCAAGCACACTGTACCTGTACCCTTGAAATGCACACCCTGACCACGGGGTGAGCTTGCGGGAGACACTCCTCACCTGGGATTCCAGGTATAAAAGGGGAGGTCCCACCCAGAGTCAGCACTCCTTGGTCCTGGGAATAAAGTGAAGGTCACAGAGTGACCGTGCCTGATATATCCATGACTCGTGTGAGTTTGTAACAAGGTGCAGAGACACTACAGTGTATGTTTATTGTTAAGGATGATGCATTGTTTCCCTGCAGCTGGCTGGCACATGGGCTTAAAAAAAGGCAAAACATAAAATACAGTTTTTCTCCAGAGTTTCTTGATTTTGCCCAACCAAATTAGGTGTGCCCAAGCCTGCTGTGGTGATGTGAACGAGCATAGCTACAGGCACAGTTTGCTGGTTTATTTTTGAAAAGATAATCACCAAGAGCATTCAATAGACTTCAATTCATACTTCATTCTGAATTGAAACAATTAGTTACATCTGTTTGAAAGCAAACCAATTGCCTGAGCAGTGTACAATGTTGTATCCTGTCATGAATAACAATTTTATCTGGCCAGAGTTTTATTTACAAGAGTTTAAGATTTGATATTGGACAGGGATATGGGGCTCAATATCGGCCCACTCCATTTTTCGGCACACTTCTCCGTTCAGAAGTGCGCCGAAAAAATTGCTCCCCACTTTGGCCGCTGTCTGGCCTCCTCCCTGTGGTCGCACAGCGTGGCCAGTCGAGTCGGGGATGGAGCCAGCGTCCTGTGCCGAAAACAATGCCGGGACGTCTACACATGCGCAGTGGAGTGTCCGTGCATGCACAGTAGCTCCTCGCCCCCAGCCTCTCCGTGTCTTGCTGCAGCCAACCAAATGTTGTGAGTGGGGGTAGTTGATTTGAAGCTTTAATCATCTAGAAATCACACCGGGGGGGGGGGCACTTGGCCAGGGCTAGGGGTGGGCGGGCAGGAGCACTGATAGTGCTCCTGCCTGGATGATTTCTATCATTTCTGCTGGCCTCCTGCCCCTATCCCAGGCCGAATGGCCTCCGATGTACCTACCTGCGCTGATTTCTTAACTCCCTGCAAGGGTTTTCTGAAGTGGCCTCATACGCTGGCCTAAGTAGATTTGGAGTAACTATTAGCTGGCCAAAGTTGCCTAAATGGGCAGAACTGGCGTAGGTAGTTGGTAACGCCCCCTTTTGAGAAAAAAAACCTAAAAAAATCATAACTAACTCACTTGGACTGGTGCAAATTGAATGTGCAAAATGGGGATTTTTAAGTTACACCAGAAAAACCAAGTTACTCCAAAAAAAAAACAGAGCAACTCCTGGCCAAAATTGAGCCCTTTGTTTGTGACTGATGTCAGTGTCCGAGTGTCCAAACAGTAGACAACTCTCTTTTATAATTTCTTGGATCAACGTCAAGTTGTCAGTCAGCTACTTTGAGAATTATGTATGAATTAAATTAAATGCTGTGGAACTCTGTAAATTAGAAATGGGGAAGGGGGGGGGGGGGGTGAGTGGGTGGAGGGTGATGTGTCTGTCAACCAGTACCTGGTGCTTGAATTCCTGACTATGCTTTCTCACCTTCTTAGTAACATTTCATGGGATCTTTTGTGAGCATTCATCCTATGGGATGGAACAAACTGGGATGCAATTTCCAATTACTGTGAGGTGACAATAAAATATTTGTACTTAAATATTTGATTTAATGACTTGGTACATGATCCCATCTTTTACCAGCTTGTCAATTCTATATCTCAGTCTGACCGGTTCGATGGGGGAACATCTATAATGAATACCCACACTGAGTGCCCAAGTTTCGGTCTCAGTTGCTCCTGATTTTTTGGAGCAACTGGTGTAGAACGGAGTATCTTAGAAATTCAAATTCTCGGCACTTAGTTTGCTCCACTTCTCGTCAGTTAGAACAGTTTCACTTTGGAACAGAATTATTTTTTCAAAAGATTTACTGGTAGGTGGCGTCGGGTCGGGGGGAGCGCGGGTCGGGATCGGGAGCGCGGGTCGGGTCGGGGGGGGGTGGAGGGAGGTCGGTTCGGGGAGAGGGAGAGGGAGGTCAGGTCTGGGGGTGGGTGGGGGGGAGCGTGGGTCGGGAGGGGGGGAGCGTGGGTCGGAGGGAGGGAGGTCAGGTCGGGTGGGAGCGCGGGTCGGGTGGGGGGGTTGGGGGGAGAACGCGGGTTGGGTCGGGTCTGGTCCAGGTGGGGGGAGATGGGGTCGGGAGCGCGGGTTGGGTTGGGTCGGGGGGGAGGGGGGTGGTGGAAGGAAGGTCGGTTCGGGCCGGGGGGAGGGAGGGAGGGAGGTCAGGTCGGGGGTGGGGGAGAGCGCGGGTCGGGTCCAGTCCAGGGGGTCCGGTCTGGAGGTGGGGGGAAGTGGGAGTCGAGTCGGGGTCGGGTCCGGTCCGGGGGCGGGGAGAGGCGGGGAATCGGGAGTCGAGTCGGGTCGGGAGGAAGCAGGAGCTGGCCGTGGGAGGCAGCCTTATGCACGCAGCCCCAGTAAGGCCATTGGGCCAGGGCTAGGGGCTGCGTGCTTCGAGCCCTTCCCACACAGTTTTGGGCGCCTGGAGCTACTGCACATGTGCGCCCATTGTAGCGCGCATGTGCAGAGGTCCCGGCACTGTTTTCAGCGCAGGGACCTAGCTCCGCCCCCTACAGCTCGTACTGCACCGCGCCCGGCTCCAGAGGACCAGCAGTGAGCCGGAGAATCTAAGTTTTTTTTAGGCGCACTTTGTGGCGCGACAAACGGCCGTCCAGGTCGGGGCTGCGCCATTCTAGGCGCGGCCCGAAATTTGGTCCCTGAGTGTCAGCTTAGATTATTGGTGCCATTATTGCCTCTGAGTGTGTAGATACTGGATTCTTTTCCCTTCAATCTGTTTCAGCGAATTCACTGACACACGAACACTTTTAGTCTTAGCAACATAAGACCTTTATTCTGTAGATTCTCCGGCCGGGACCTGTTAAGATAAAGGGAACACTCTCGATTCGAGCCTGTCCACCTTTCTCCTGACAAGTCTCATAACAGTACAAAAGCTCAAGACTTATACATTGTTACAGCAGAACACATTTGAGTGACACTCAGTTTATACAATCATTGGTCGATTTCCCCCATAGCATACCCAATTGTAGGCTAGCAACTCTTTGACATAGGGCGGGCCCTATGGATGTGTTTACAGTTTCGGTCTTGCAAGCATTTCCCTATTTTACGGCTGGTTATAGCAGCCCCTCGTCTGACTCATGTCTGACTTTTGCTTTTTCGCGTAACTCGTGTTTGACCACAACTCTGAGTAACCCCTTTTTGTGCTGACATTGTAGTTATCACAGCTTGACATCTTTGGTCAGCCATTTACCCATGATTCTTTCTAAAAGCCATTCTACACCAACTATTCTTCATAAACTATTCTCCTATTGCCTCTTCTCCTTCGATACACGTTCGCTGCCTTGCTATATACATTCTCAAGTGGGTCTTGAACCCACACCTTCTGACTCAAGACTTGAGTACATAATCTAGGTTGACACCTTAGTGCAGTACTGAGAGAGTGCTTCATTGCCAAAGGTGTCATCTTTTGAATGAGGTAGGTAGCTGAGGTCCTGGCTGCCTGTTTAGGCGGACATAAAAGATTTCATTTCATGGCACTTTTTCAAAGAACAGTAGGGAGTTTTCCCAACGTCCTGTCAAACATTCATCCGCCATCACCAAAAATAGATGAACTGGTTATTAATCTCATTGCTGTTTGTAGAACCTTGCTGTGCACAAATTGACTGCCAAGTTTGCCTACAATACAACAGTAACGACACTTCAAAAGTAATTCAATGACTGTGAAGTATTGTGGGACATACTGAGGAGATGAAAGGCACTAATAAATGCAATTTATATGTTAATTATATTCCTACAAAAGGAAACATTTTGGAACCAAGCTATGCTGTTGGTGTTGCGTTTATTGGACTGTACATTCCTGGAGGACGTCTAATGCTTAGAAAGGTTAAATTAATCCCTGTTGACTGTTTACAGATTTTTTAATATGCAACTATTGTGTTATATTGTAGTTTCCTTTCTGTTTGCTTCTGTAAACCACACATTTCATTTAAAAAAAATTGAGCTGGAGGCAGGAGAGTTGGCAGCAGCCATATTTTCACAGCACCTCAAATTTATTTTAGCATCTCTGTTGGCTGAAATTCTGTGTGACTGCCCCACCATCACTGAAGGAGTCAAATTCTATTTGCATTACATGAGATTCCAGGATTTTTATTGTATTTTGGGGATCACATTCTGCAATTCCATCTACAGTAAAAACCATAAACTGGTTAGCGTGCCCATGGCATTATTTTTCAGTTTTTAAATGCTGAAATGTACCAAAAATAGGATTAATTCAGTGCAGGTGATTTATTTCAGTGTTTATAATGCTACAGTAATTAAGTGAGATAATTATTATCTTTTGGTTTATTCAGCAATTGGTTTTCTATTACAAACAGGGTATCATCTCGAACGTATCTTGTCTTGATTTTTTTTATATAGCTCTCAGAGACTACTTCGTAGAAAAGCTTGACAATATATAAACCTGTATGTCTGCAGGCTGGGTGCAAATCAAAATGAAAAATTAATTTCAGCTGAAATTTGAAATAATCATCGAAGATTACTCAAATCACTTGCTGGTAGCAGTTATTTTAACAACTTCCACTGAAGCTGCTATAGCTAGTGAAACTGCAGCAATATAAATTGCATGCTGATGAATGTGGAACAGATGGCACTTGAAGTGAGGTCTTGTATATGATTTATCTGAAAAGCCATACATAGTACGAGGTTTACACTATTAAGAGAGTCTTATGGTAGAACTTCTGAAACTGACACACAGAAAAACAAAATGCTCATTGCTCTCCATTTCATAGGTATTCAACTGCAATAATAGATCTTGAATACATTCCCGTTCCCCCGCTTTCACACAAATGTTCTCCATCACTTCTTGTACAGGCACATACATGAGCATAGGTTACCCCCATTCTCACCCCCAAAATAAAACTGGCGTGCAACTCAGAGACCGAAGAAGAAATGAGCTTGATGCTATGTTATCTGATCTATTTCAATTTTATCTAATCACTCTGAATGGGGTGCTTATGACATGACATTGAAAGCTTAAATTTCAAAGCTGGTGAAAATATGTGTTTCTGCAATGTTTTCAGTGCAGGCTAACAATACAGAAGCAGTGGAGTCGAGAGAGGTAGTGGAGAGGTAGAGCTGTATGTTGTCAGTGTACATGTAGAACCTGACCCCATGTCTTCCGACCATGTCACCAAGGGCCGGCATGTAGATGAGGAAAAGGGGGTGGCGAAGGATAGATCATTGGTCGTCTCCAGAGACAACAGTGCAAGAGAAGGCATTGCTGGAGATACTCAGGCTATGATAAACAATGGCTGATGAAGACTGCTGCACTATTTTATGAAATTCTGAATACTATACTGAGAGCCAATGTTCCCGCTAAGGTGCGCGGGCGGCCGTGCAGTAATCTAAAAGGTTCCGCACAGGCCACTCACCAGCTTTTGCAGTGTAAATACCGCGCATGCGCAGAAATTTAAAGGGACCGTGCATTGAAAGAAACAAGGCACACAGAACAAAATGCAGCTTACAAGGAACATTGCTGAGAACTACACCAACAACTCAACAATAGTAAACCATCCCAAAATAAAAAAATAACTATGGCAATAGCTTGATGATTGTTATGTTATAGGCACTTTGCAAAACTAGGGTGTAGTGAGTGGGGTGTTTTGAAAAGATAAGAATTGGTGAACTATTGTTAAAATTTAGCATTTCATAATAGGTTGTGGCTATATTACACACTGTACACACTGGATATAGATGAGAAGAACACTTTGTAGTAAGAATCTATTATGTAAATCAGAATCTTTCTAAAAGAAAAAGTTGTGCTGTGCGTTCTATTTATCCCCATGTAAATCTGGAATATCTGAACAAAGGAAATCTGTGTATGGAGGCAGAAGATGTGGGTATCATTCTTAATGAATACCTTGCATCTGTTTTCACAAAATTGAGGGGCGATTCAAACTTTGCAATGAGGGAGGAGGAGTGTGAAATATTAGACAGGATAAACATAGCGGAAGAGGAAGTATTAAGGGGCTTAGCAGCTTTGAAAGTAGATAAATCTCCAGGCCCGGATGAAATGTATCCCAGGCTGTTAAGAGAAGCAAAAGAGGAAATAACAGAGGTTCAGAGCATCATTTTCCAGTCCTCTCTGGCTACAGGTGTGGTGTCAGAGGACTGGAAGACTGCTAATGTGGTACCTTTGTTTAAAAAGGGAGAAAGGGATAGACCGAGTAATTACAGGCCAGTCAGCTTAACCTCCGTGATGGGAAAATTAATGGAAAAAATTCTGACGGATAGGATAAATTTTCATCTGGAAAGACATGGATTAATCAAGGACAGTCAGCTGGAATTTGTTAAGGGAAGGTCGTGTCTGACTAACTTGGTTGAATTTTTCGAGGAGGTTACCAGGAGGGTCGATGAGAGCAGTGCGTATGATGTAGTGTGTATGGATTTTTGTAGTGTATATAGATTTTAGCAAAGTTTTTGATAAGATCCCACATGGCAGACTGGTCATGAAAGTAAAAGTCCCTGGGATCCAAGGCAAAGTGGCAAGTTGGATCCAAAATTGGCTCAGAGGCAGGAAGCAAAGGGTAATGACTGATGGGTGTTTTTGTGACTGGAAGGCTGTATCCAGTGGGGTTCCACAGGGCTCAGTGCTGGGTCCCTTGCTTTTTGTGGTATGTATCAGTGACTTGGACTTGAATGTTGGGGGTATGATTAAGAAGTTTGCAGATGACACTGAAATAGGTGGTGCAGTTGATGATGAAGAAGAAAGCTGCATATTACAGGTAGATATCAATGTATCAAGTGGGAAAGCGAGTTGTGTAGAGGACACAGAGAGGCTGCAAACGGATTTGGATAGGTTAAGCGAATGGGCGCAGGTTTGGCAGATGGAATACAATGTCGGAAAGTGTGAGGTCACCACCTTGGGAAAAAAAACAGTAAAAGGGAATATTATTTGAATGGGGAGAAATTACGGTGCAGAGGGACCTGGGGATCCTTGTGCATGAATCCCAAAAAGTTAGTTTGCAGGTGCAGCAGGTAATCAGGAAGGCGAATGGAATGTTGGCCTTCATTGCGAGAGGGATGGAGTACAAAAGCAGGGAGGTCCTGCTGCAACTGTATAGGGTATTGGTGAGGCCGCACCTGGAGTACTGCGTGCAGTTTTGGGTCACCTTACTTAAGGAAGGATATACTGGTTTTGGAGGGGGTACAGAGACGATTCACTAGGCTGATTCCGGAGATGAGGGGGTTACCTTATGATGATAGATTGAGTAGACTGGGTCTTTACTCGTTGGAGTTCAGAAGGATGAGGGGTGATCTTATAGAAACATTTAAAATAATGAAAGGGATAGACAAGATAGAGGCAGAGAGGTTGTTTCCACTGGTCGGGGAGACTAGAACTAGGGGGCACAGCCTCAAAATACGGGGGTGCGAATTTAAAACCGAGTTGAGAAGGAATTTCTTCTCCGAGAGGGTTGTGAATCTGTGGAATTCTCTGCCCAAGGAAGCAGTTGAGGCTAGCTCATTGAATGTATTCAAATCACAGATAGATAGATTTTTAACCAATAAAGGAATTAAGGGTTATGGGGAGCGGGCGGGTAAGTGGAGCTGAGTCCATGGCCAGATCAGCCATGATCTTGTTGAATGGCGGAGCAGGCTCGAGGGGTTAGATGGCCTACTCCTGTTCCTAATTCTTATGTTCTTTTGTTCTTATGTATTGGTCAGGTGGGCGAAACAGTGGCAAATGGAATTCAATCCGGTAAGTGTGAGGGAATGCATTTGGGAGGTCTAACAAGGCAAGGGAATACACGTTAAATGGTACGATACTGAGAAGTGTAGAGGAACAAAGGGACCTTGAAATGCAGGTCCACAGATCCCTAAAGGTAGCAGGTCTGGTAAATAAGGTGGTTAAGAAGGCATATGGAATACTTGCCTTTATTAGTCGAGGCATGGAATACAATAGCAAGAAAGTTATGCTTGAATTGTACAAAACACTGGTTAGGCTGCAGCTGGAGTACTGTGTGCAGTTCTGGTCACCACATTACAGGAAAGATGTGATTGAACTGGAAAGGATGCAGAGGAAATTTACAAGAACGTTGCCTGAACTGGAGAATGTGAGCTATGAGGAAAGATTGAAGATGCTGGGTCTATTTTCTTTGGAAAAAAGGCAGCTGAGGGGAGACCTGATTGAGGTGTATAACATAAGAACTAGGAACAGAAGGCAGCCATTTGGCCCCTTGAGCCTGCTCCGCCATTTAATACGATCATGGCTGATCTGATCATGGACTCAGCTCCACTTCTCTGCCCGCTCCCCATAGCCTTTTATTCTCTTATCGCTCAAAAATCTGTCTATCTCCACCTTAAATATATTCAATGACTCAGCCTCTACAACTCTCTGGGGCAGAGAATTCCACAGATTTGCAACCCTCTGAGAGAAGAAATCCCTTCTCATCTATGTCCCCTAGTTTTAGTTTCCCCTATGAGTGGAAATATCCTCTCTGCATCCACCTTGTCGAGCCCCTTCATTGGGCCCAAGTTTCGGGTGGAGTTGCTCCTAGTTTTTTGGAGCAACTAGTTCAGTTTGGAGTATGTTAGAAATTGCAATTCTCGGATATTAGTTTGCTCCAGTTCTAGTGAGTTAGTTTAGGTTGGCTTTAGGTAAGGTACTTTTTTTTTCAAAAGTGGTTGTGTCCAGCCACTCAGGCCTGTTTTGCAATTTTCGGCAGTGAAAACTTACTACAAACTAACTTAGAATGGAGTAAGTGTCCATTTTTGTAAGTTCTGAAAAACCTTATCTGGAGTTAGGTTTAGTGCAGTCTCAGCCAGAGACTGGGGGTGGGAAGCATTAAACACAAAGGACACATCACCATCACAACAGGGGGAGGGGGGGAAGGGAAGTTAGAGGATTTTCCATAAACACCTACACAACAACATTAAAGAAGCAAAGTACATTTAAAGCAGTAAGCACTAAACGAAGCACAAAATGTAAGAAGCAATTAATTAATAAAAAATAGAAGGAACCCTGAATCTAAAGCTCTAAGACCAAAGTAATAAGCAATCAATCAATAAAAAATAGAAGTCCTACCTTTATGTGAAGGGAAGGTGTCTCTGTCAGTATCTCTTATCTGACAGTGAGGGGTGGAGTGGGGGGGGGGGGGGCAGTGTGTGGGGGGGGGGGTGTGTGTGTGGGGGGGGTGTGTGTGTGTGGGGGTGTGTGTGTGTGTGGGGGGGGGGTTATGGTGCGGGGGGGTGTGCGTGTGGAGGGGTGTGTCCGTGTGGGGGGTGTGGGTGGGAGGGGTATGTCCGTGTGGGGGGGTATGTCCGTGTGGGGGGTATGTCCGTGTGGGTGGGAGGGGGAGTATGCGTGTGGGAGGGTGTGTGTGTGTGGGGGGGTGTGAGTGGGGGGGGGTGAGAGCGGGTGTGTGGGGGTCGGAGGGGGGTGTGTATGTTGGGGGTGGAGGGGTGAGAGCGGGTGTGTGTGGCCGGTGGGGGGAGGCTGGAAGGAGACACCCCTGCTCTCTCCTCCGGCGTTTCCATCATTTTGAGTGCCCCCTAACCCACGCTCCTCCATCCCTGTTGCCGCCCCACCCCGGTGGCCACGCGCTCCCCCCTCTCCCCCCAATCACTTCCTCCCCCCAATCACTTTGCCTCCCCCCCGCCCCCCCAATCACTTCCCCCCCCTCCCTCCCCCCCATCACTTCTCCCCCCTCCCTCCCCCCCCAATCACTTCTCCCCCCCAATCACTTCCCTCCCTCCCTCCCCCCCCAATCACTCCCCTCCCTCCCCACCAATCACTTCCCCTCCCCCCCCAATCACTTCCCCTCCCCCCCCCAATCACTCACTTCCCCTCCCCCCCCAATCACTTCCCCTCCCCCCCCAATCACTTCCCCTCCACCCCAATCACTTCCCCTCCCCCCCAATCACTTCCCCTCCCCCCAATCACTTCCCCTCCCCCCAATCACTTCCCCTCCACCCCAATCACTTCCCTCCCCCCCAATCACTTCCCCTCCCCCCAATCACTTCCCCTCCCCCCCAATCACTTCCCCTCCCCCAATCACTTCCCCTCCACCCCAATCACTTCCGCTCCCCCCAATCACTTCCCCTCCCCCCAATCACTTCCCCTCCCCCCAATCACTTCCCCTCCCCCCCCAATCACTTCCCCTCCCCCCCACCAATCACTTCCCCCCTCCCCGCCAATCACTTCCCCCCCTCCCCCCCAATCACTTCCCCCCTCCCCCCCCAATCACTTCCCCCCTCCCCCCCCAATCACTTCCCCCCTCCCCCCCCAATCACTTCCCCCCTCCCCCCCAATCACTTCCCCCCTCCCCTCCAATCACTTCCCCCCTCCCCTCCAATCACTTCCCCCTCCCCCCCAATCACTTCCCCCCTCCCCCCCAATCACTTCCCCCCTCCCCCCCAATCATTTCCCCTCCACCCTCCCCCCCAATCACTTCCCCTCCCCCCCAATCACTTCCCCCCTCCCCCCAATCACTTCCCCCCTCCCCCCCCAATCACTTTCCCTCCCCCCCCCAATCACTCACTTCCCCTCCCCCCCAATCACTTCCCCTCCACCCCCAATCACTTCCCCTCCCCCCAATCACTTCCCCTCCACCCCAATCACTTTCCCTCCCCCCCCAATCACTTCCCCTCCCCTTCCCCCCGCCATTCACTTCCCCCCCTCCCCACATCACTTCCCCCCTCTCCCCCCCCAATCACT